>NC_061068.1:11334157-11456867 GCF_021917145.1 Hypomesus transpacificus | reverse complement strand
GGTGAACGAGATGTTAGAAGTTAAGAGACAAATATTGTGGCAGTGGATTCAAGTAGCAAGCTGACCCAAGACTATGGGAACAAATCAAAAAATGTCTTCAGTTTTCAAGTTTGTGTTGAACCTGATGTCTATGCTCCAGTCTGGCTAGCCTGTTATAGATGCGTCCCAATTCTCCCAATGTACTAGAACTTGGCCCCAAAGCGTGCTCTGCCTCGATTGTCCATGGTCCAAGTCACTCTGACAGGACCTAAACATTTCAAAGGCATTGGGTTGGTGTGGGCGTACGCAAGACGTGAGCCTATACTATGTCTATACCACCTCCCTATAACTCCCCAACAGACAAGACTTGGGGTAGTGAACAGACACACTAGTCTTGGAGAAATGGGACGCTGTCTAATTGGGTAACTGTACTAGTACACACACACACACACACACGCTAATACACTTCTGTAGCACTGACCACTACACACCAAAGGCTCTGGGACTAAACTGCTGCCGTAGTTCAGGCCCCAGTGTCAGTCTGAGGTCCTGTCCAGACACAACCCATTAAGCCCCTATTTCCTAGACACCTAGCTCATCTGCAAGGATTGGATGGGTGTAAGCAAAGATGGTTTATGCACCACCTATCTAATCAGAGGGCAAGGCTGAGGGACGACCATCTTGAATAATCCTGTCGAAGTCTTTTGAAGATCTTCACTGATGTGTCCAGGGATAGTTGACGGGTCTCAAATTTGGACGTGAATGCTTTGGAAATGTCTGTGACCGGTTGGTTTGGCATCGAGTTGTGATAGGATCCATCAGAGCACAGATATGGTCGATGCAGCAGGTCCGGTGGGGGGGTGAGAATGAAAGGTTTATGTTTTGTAATAAGATTGAAGAACTGAAGTGAATGGAATAGGGCTGTATGTAACTTGAGAGACTTTTCACATGGATCTGTCTGGTATATGGGTTCATCCCTCTGTGTGCTGCGCTGTAAATAAAATGCTCCGAGTCACGGAGCAAAGAAGCTATCCATCGTATTCCACTGTGTCATTCAAATGTCTCTTGTCCAATGCCAACTTAGAGCACCAAGCTGGCATCTTTCTGGTCCCAGTTTTCATTTGCATTGCACAAAGACTGCAATGGGGGGGGGGGGAAATGAGGAAACACCAAGTGACCAGGAAGATGCTGGGAGTTGAAGTGAAAAGGCACAGGTCCAAGTCCCTTGGAACAGCAGAACATTGGGAACCTCTTATCTACGTTCCAAATAACTGCCACATGATTCTACACTCCATAGGAAGGACATTTAAGAAGTCCCTTTTCACGTTTTTTGGAAATCAGATGTTTTGAAGTCATGGTACTGCACCAATGTGGGGGAATTGCAGTTCTCTAACAAACAGTATATGTTTGTATATATGTAATGTATGTCTGAATGTGCGTCTGTGTAAATATACATTCTATATAAAAAATAAAAAGTTGATTAACAGTGACATGGATCACATCATCCAACGTGCTGCTGGCTTCTGTATTCTGAACAGTGTGACTGTGAGCTTCTAGAAACTACCCTCAACCTCATTTTACACACTTGGGTTGAACATGCAAATTTGTTGTCACAACTAGATGAGGATGTGCTCCTTGTAAGTTTAGATCACAATCCGATTGATCTTTTGTTTAATCGTGCTTCCATTGTATTCTTGAATGAAATTAGGCAATTCAGTTTGAGTTCTCTTAAACCCCTACATACTGTAGCATCTTAAGATTCCTATGTAGCCCTGTTTATAATTATTGGATTTTTTTTCAGTCACTCAGTTTTGTATTTTGAGATCTGTGATTGAACTGTTCCTAAAAAAAAGTTTGAAAACAAAATGTTGGTTTTTATTCACCTTTCATATGGGGCTGACCGGCAAAAGAATGATGTTACTGACAGGGGCATTTATTTCAGTGTGAATTTTCAGCAGTTTTATTAGAAAATGTAAACTTACAAACAACTTAAATGTCATTGAACTTGGAGTACAGTAGCGTGTAGTGTGTTAGGGTAATTTGTTGGGAGGGTAAGTGTATCTGTATTATCTATACAATTGTTGACTGTTTGTATTGGATTATACATATGTAAAACAGTGTCCTCAAAAAAAATGTCCAGGAAATATTTGTCATCAAGTCAGGTTTTTCTTTTTCTCCTCCTGAAAAAAAATATGATTTTCAAACCATCCATTACAATCACTAACCAACCCAGTGGCACATTAGACCGTATGTAAATAGTTTTGTTTGCAAATATTGTTCAGAATATTAACTTCAGAATTACTTTTTTTTAAGTAAATAATTGTTGAAATTCTATTTTGTAAAGAAAAGATAAAGTTACACTAGAATATCCGGAGTACAGATAAAAACAAATATTTGCACTAACACCTGTGATGTGCATGATTTTAATAAAAATACTTTACTCTCCTGTGCAAGGCTTGTTTATTTGATTTATCCATTAAGTCAGCTCTATATGTCTTCTACAGTGGTGGGTCAATTCTCAATGTTGCAATCTGCTGATGCTCCTACGCCCTTGAATGACCCCCTCTGGAGTTAAAGTCACATCTGCATCGTAAGCAGTTAACACAGAGGGAGACACACAAGTGGAGTGAGTCACACTAGATGAGGCGGGAACGACGAGATGAAAGATGTCTCCAACGTCATCTATGACACACAAGCACACTTCAAGCAAACATGTCACTAAGATCTCAAGTTTCCCTGCAACCACAAGATGGCAGTGACAAACAATAGATTGGATTCATCGCCACTGTCTTTTATTTATTCACGTCATTTGGTTTCAATAATTAGTGTACATAAAAGCATCCGTCTGGATTCCCAGGTTATCAGAATAGTGTCCCTGAGGGATGGGATGGGGGGGGGGGGCGGACCAGACAGGTGAGTCATGCAGTAATGACATTCCTGTGATGACAGAGAACATTAGCCAATCCTGACTAAGCTGATTCACCACCACTTCAGACAGGAAGTTCCTCCACCCTCAGGCAGCCACACATGTCTCTGACCTCACGGAGCACCTGTCAACAGCTGGTGCTGGCAAATCCTTGGCACTGAAAACCCCCAACAGCGTTGCCATGAGCAACTGTTAAGAAGTCACTATGCATGCTGTACAAAGACACATTCCACCTGGAGTGACACATGTTATGTTCCACTATTGTGGGCTGTGGCATAGAGACAGGTAAGGACTGAGGTTGGTGTCACGTCGTCTGAAGATGAGGCTGTCGTCATGACACCGCTAACAGGTCTGTCATTAGGCCGTCCTGCAGACAGTGACAATGTCCTGACATGAGTCAGAGAGAGATCCACCAGACAGATAGATCCAGACACCTTAAAGAAGGGATGAGAAAGAACAGACATGGTACTTAGACAGTGAGAAAGTCAGGCAGGCACGTGGAACGTGTGAATAGAGAGGACATGGGGGGATGAACTGCTGGCTTTGCCAAGTGGTTGTTTTGTATGTGTGGCAGATAGATGGGCAAGAGGACAGACAGACAGGCAGGCAGACAGCGTGAGAGCATGGACTCCAGGGCAGATGCTCAGAGGGTGAGACAGACCTCCTGGTCAATGAGGTGGGACGAGATGACCACATCTCTCTGGAGTGCTGGGTTAGAGTGCGAACAAAGCCAAATAATGCGTCACTGAACGTGTATGAAGGAAGATAAGTGCACAGTGTCATACACAAGGCAGACAAGGGCATTTCTGAAGCAGGAAAAATGGATGGCGTCAACGCGAGCCTGAACGTAATGAAGTTCAACGACAAGCTTTCAGCTGTTTGTATGCGTGAAGTAACATGAGCAACGTTGTGATGTCACACGGCCCAAACGTTCAAAAACGGATAAAAAGCTGAATAAATGAACATTTAGCCACAGGCGTGGTTTTCGTCTCCTGCACTACCCCACCCTTCTCGAGAAGCTGTGAGGCAACACTGCTTCAGCCCTGTGAATCACACCACTGGGATCATGTCCCAGCTCCACTGTTGCACAAACATGACAGGACAACAGACAAAACTATAATACATCAAAAAGATTAAGCAATGGTGAAATGTAAAGCTACAGTCAACACTGGTGGTGCAAGTCAAAAATGTTAGGACATGTCAAGAAATGTTAAGTACTACAGTCCAAGCACATCATTGTACCAATATTGCATCAAGGCTGGGCAAAACATTATTCAGTCACCTTGTTTGTTTTCTGTTTAATCTACAAATGTTCATGTTTTTTAAATGTTGTTATATTTTAGTATATTTGTTCTATTCTTATGTCTCATCAGAATAGGGTAATAATTCACAGTTAAGTATTAAATGTTTCGATCGAAGCCGCCAATTGAACTAGATCTATTTGAACTACAAGGCTGCATCATGATTAAACAGGTGTGGCTGATATCTCACTGGGGCGCGGATCAGTGAAAGTGGCGTCATTTGCGGGAAATGCGCAGGCGCAAAACTATAGAGGTCTGAAAGACTCCGGACTGCGGGGCACAGAGTAATTCAGACGAACTTCAACAAGCCAACGGTAGAGACAGGCACTGGAATCATTTGAAAGTTTCTAAAAGCAAAATGCCGTCTACAGAGAAAGACCTTGCTGACGACGCACCATGGAAGAAAATTCAGCAAAACACTTTCACGCGCTGGTGCAATGAACACCTGAAGTGCGTGAACAAGCGGATAGCGGACCTGCAACTGGACCTGAGCGATGGGCTGAGGCTTATCGCCCTACTGGAGGTCCTCAGCCAGAAGAAGATGTACAGAAAGTACCATGCAAGACCCACCTTTAGGCAGATGAAGTTGGAGAACGTGTCCGTGGCTCTCGAGTTTCTGGACAGAGAGAATATTCGCCTGGTCTCCATAGGTACGTTTGTCAACGACTCCAGTGATCACATGCTTTGGCTCCACCTGGTACAAAATTCTAATTTCTAAATAGCCTAATATTTGAGCTGCAATTGTGCTTATCTTATTTTTGAGCGAGTTAATACAGGTGTGGCGATAAGATGCACTGATCTGTGGTCATGTGGTGAGTTTCAGTCGAAAATTCCTCAAAGTTCAAAACGACCGCAGCCTCTAACTTCTACGCACAGTTTTCCAGCACACTGATATTACACCTGTTACAGCGCTTAGCTGTGTCCGTTTACTTCAAACATGTACCCACCGATGAATAGGTTGTGTAGGATTTAAACCTCTTACCCTCATTGTAGTAAAGTATTTTACCATTTGATCTGCCAAACCACAAACGTCTCAAGGCATAACATCATTAACAACGACAATGCAACAATCTGAATTATGGATTTTCGATATAGAAGTGTTGTAGCTACAGCCTTGTTTTATAGATAAAAAAGTATAGTACCTTGCAGTACGCTACATCAACATCATAGATGAGAAATGGATAAAAGTTCTCTCTCTCTTGATTGGGAAAGAAGCTGTTTGAGAGATTTCAAGCTTGGATAAAGTTTGTGTCGACTCTTCCGGACCAGCGGTGGCATTTTGTATTTTTTTTTATAAATTATAGTGTCTATTGGAATGGCGTTTACTTGCCTCGCCTACTGCTTGTTTTGACTTGTAACGTTACACTGCAAAAGGTGGCGTACTGTGTTGCAATGGTAAATGTTTATGTAACGAGAAAACAAAGGCGTTTTGAGAATTTTTGCAATCACATATTCTAAGGGCGTGTTGATATATGTAGCGTTTGGGATCATATCACATGAATGCGTGAAACAACGTAGACACTGAGTTTTGGTTGTAGTCGGTTGCGTTGCTTCTGGGTATGTAATGTATAGTCCACAGATCATTGGCATTTTGAATTGATCAGTAGGAACAGAGTTATGTGAGGTGTGGCGGGCCCTGTTATTCATCCTTCTGTTTTTCCCCTTGTTCCACCCCCTCTTTGTTCAATCCCTTCATAAGCAGCCCCCCCCCCCCCCCCCCCCATTCATTTATTCTCACCTCTCTTCCTTTCTCTCTCATTCTTAAATGTTGCCATTTTATCAACCCTCTGGATGTAATTAAGTGATATTATTCAGAACATGCAACAGCCAACAAACCGTCAATTCTGGAAACTCATGTCTGATAAGTGACATCACCTGACACTGGTGTAGTTTGGAAGCCAGGTGCTTTTGGGCAGGGGAGTGGTAAGAGGAATGGGGGGGGTTAACATTAGAACTTCAAAGCTCAGTAACTTACTGCCAAATTCTTTTTTGTAAGCCTTTTATTTGGACAATAAGAGAACCTAAGCTGTGTCTCTGTGCAGCTGGTGATGAATAGCCACTGTTGATTACGAATTGTAGCCTAAAGTACTGTTTGTCTGAAATGAACAGCCATAAATAAGTCTTGTGTCACTAATGGGGACTATATCTCTAAGCGGTTGTTTTGTATGTGTGGCTGACCTCACAGATTTAGTCATTATTGGACTGGTAGCCAATCCCATCTTGCCTCTACAGGATGTGTGTGGTGACTCAGACCAGTTGGAATTGATTGATGAGAGGTGGATAATGAAACGATAGCAGCCAGTTTCACAATGTTCCACCAACAGTACACGTGAATGAAAGGGTTTAGATTCAGGCTATGACAGGGCCATCTGGGCTGGCTATGTTCTGTGGCAACGGTTGAATCAAGTCCATGTGAGTCCTTCGTATCACTGCTGGCTAAACCAATCAGTGACGGCCTGCTTTCGTCAACTGTCCTTCAATATGCCCATTAGGCCTGTTTGCACAGGAAGTGAGTGGATGGCTTCAATGACGGAGGATTTACACAGGTACTTCCTGTGAAACACATCCTTCCTGCTCAGAGACAGGGCCATGTGTTAGGTTAATCTTCCCTCAAAGATAAAGATAGATACTCTCGGAAAAACAGTCATTTTGAACAGTAAACAATCAATAACAATAAACATTTCCAATCTTTGGGTTTTGCTTGTTTATTTTATTTTTATGAAGGACAACTCGTTTTAGTTTGAGGGAAATTTGATCTGAAAGGCAATTATCACAGACCAGAACCCTTATTGATCTTAGTGTTGCTTATCCTTGAAATGACTGTGGGGGCCTTTGCAGTCTTTGTATTACAAAGTCATGTTGTACTTCAAAATCCTTGCAGAAAAGTTGAAAAGCCTTTCCACTGACATATCGATCTTTATAAATATGGGGTGGATAATAATGTGGTCTGTGCATACCTAAGAATAGCCCTCGTGGCTCTCTTGATGTTGGTTTTCTGCCTCCCTGCTCATAAGGACCTGAATCAGAGACAAGTGCTAACCGAGGGCTCAGTGACGTTTGAGCTCAGGGCCTCATTTTTCAGTTGGACAGATTATTCCTGAGTGTGCTGGAAGAAGTGAAATGGCCTCTCCAGTACCAGCCTTGTGCAGCTGTGTTCTTTTGTTTAAAAAACAAACTAAAAAACCTAGAAAGGTTGTCAAAATGTTTAACTTGTCCTCCCAGTGTAACGATATTTAAACAGTGGTAGACACATACAGCCACCCACGAAGCGCAAGACTGACACTGGCCTTATGATGCTATGATCTCAGTTCAATAATGGTCAGTCAGCTAAAGCTACGTCTGGTTACAAGACAAGGCTGTTTAAAGTCCCTCCCTCCCCACAAACATAAAACAAACACACCAGGCCGTGTAGAAAGCGTGGTCATGCTTATGGAATCTGCTGATGCTGTCTTTAATCTCCACTGTGGCCACAAGCCACCTCGCCATGCACCACAGCATATTGCTACACAAGTGTTGTGTTGCGTGGCACAACAGTCTCTTGGCTTCCTGAAGCCATCCACATAAAAACGTCCCTTATCTTCGTTAGTGTACACTTTCATGTAATCCACCATAACGCGTTCAGATCGATTTTTAATTGGTGTTGAATTTTTTCCTTTCTTTCATGTTGCTGAATGTCTCAGATCTCTTCGAGTTCTGCCGTTTGTTAGTCTTAGTCACACACGAGTGGAGTGCCAGGGGTGGGTTTTAGGGGCCTGAACCAGAGTCCCTCTCCAATCGTAAGCCTCTGGGTGAAATTCATCACCAATTATATTTAACTGAAAAGTTCCCATGAGCAGAGCTGTAAAAGTCAACACTTTCCCAATGGGAAAACCATCCTGACAGTGTTATCACGTCGCCTGATTGCACAACCAGAAAACGGCCTACCGTATTAGCTCACCCGCTTCTATCAGACGTGCACCTCGTTAAAAACCTTGACTCTTACCCTCGAGTCTTGACTCTTCTTTGTTGTTGATTGGTGTTGGGCTCTGATACCGACATGCTGAAATGCCAGTTGAGCCCTGTGTCAAGCTGGAACGTCTCCTACTGCAGAGGCAGGCAAGGCCTGAGGCTTTACCTCCTATAGGCTCTGGAGCAGCCATGATCCAACTGATCTATTACTGAGTTCCAAACATGACCAAACGGGTTGAACAGTAACATCACTCTCTCTATTTGGCAAGTTGTTGTTTACACAGTGGATACACACACACACACTCCTCCAGAGCAGATCAAAACAAAGTGACATTGTGTCAGAGGCAGGGTGACACCCCTCTGTAAGATGCCATACTCTTGTGCAATACAAACACTGCTGGACAGAGGCCTGAGACTGTCCCCATGATGTAGACATGCGTTAGTCCCTCCCCCCCGCTCCCCCCTGCTCTGGGCCCAGACCGGCCGGCCTCCCTGTCTCCTGAAGGATTCTCTTATCTGACTGAGGAGTGGCTCGCCAGGCCGCTCCAGGGTTGATTAATGGGTAGCCAGTTGGCCTCGCCCCTCCTACAGAGCTCTCTACCTTTTGTGTGGTTGACACCGGGTGAGCGTGAAGGATAACTCTGCTGCATTGAGCTCTGCTTCAGGCACGGATCCCGGCTTTGTTCCCGAGAGTCATGCTCAAACGCTGTTATCCGGCCATGTCATGTTGTACATCCGTTAGAAGCTTTTGTGAAGGCAAATCCTGAGGGTCTATGGAGTCGGTTAAGTTCGTATACGTTTTTCGCCTCTTTCTTCATTCTGCCATTAATATTATAAACCAAGGTTTCTTGGTCTGCCTTGCCAGCCATTCATCTAAAACCTTTATCACTTGTTGCGTAACAGTCTGAAAAGGGCTAGTCTCGGATGTGGGCTCACACTGATAGAGAGAAATAGTGGAATTCTAGAATGTTCTTATCGGAAGCTGTCACTCACCTCAGTTTGACTAAAGGGTGCGGGCGTTCGATATCAACGGACAATGAAAATATGCTTGAATAACAACAAGGGTTCATAGGGGGGGAAGAAATATTTGTGAAGGGATAAGGTGCTTCACCCGAGGGTGTCCTCACACTACTGTAGCTTTGGCACAATAGCAGCAGAAGCATCGCTACGTTTCTTAGAACATGGGCGTGTCCACCAAGCGCATGGTGAGAGGGGTTGTAGAAGGAGAGAAGGGTTGTAGAAGGAGAGAGGGGTTGTAGAAGGAGAGAGGGGTTGTAGAAGGAGAGGGCGGTTGTAGAAGGAGAGGGGGGGTTGTAGAAGGAGAGGGGGGTTGTAGAAGGAGAGGGCGGTTGTAGAAGGAGAGGGCGGTTGTAGAAGGAGAGAGGGGTTGGGGTTGCTGGTGCTCAAGTTCACATGTGGAACAGAGCCCATCCCTTCTCTCCCTTGGCCCGAGGGAAGACCACAGTTTTAAGAGGAGTTGTTAAAGGCTTAGGATACTATATATTTCAGTTTATTTTATTCACCTTTATTTCTAGAACACAGTAGAAATGTGTATTTCACCTGTTCGAGGTAAGTACTGTGTGGACATGGGGAGGGATTTATGGGAGGAACCCACTTCTGAGAACCAGCCTAACAGGGTTGGCCCACTAACTTAGCACTGCAGTCCTGGCATAGTGAAGCCTTCTTGACCTCCAGCTCACACATGCACCCCTCCCTCCCGGTTTTGCTCTCACTTTCTCACAAGCACACACAACTTCTCTTATGTTCTCTTATCTGAGTGGAGGGAGGCTCTGAAGCGCTGGGAGTTCTCCCCTAGGGGACACTTCAGAGTTCAGACCGCGGCACTTGCTGGAACCAACTTCCTCTGGCATTCTCATCAGTACACACACACTGCTGCCTCAGAGCACACAGTGGTCTCGTATCAACTTTAGTTTTACTGTACATTTACAATTCTTTTCAAGTAAAGCTCTCGCCTTACTATTGTCTCTGTGACTGAACTCCCTAACCCTAGCCCCCCCCCCCCCACACACACACACATTCTGCCATAAACACAAAGAGCAGAGAGGAGCACAGTGCACAGGAAAGGAGGAAGAAAGGGATGTAAGCAGGGCGTGAAGGGAAGGAAGTCTAGTCTGTTGGATCCAGAGAGGTGGATTTGTATTTTTGTGTGTGTACTGTAAAGGCAAGACTGACTGTGTCCTGGCAAACACCCAGGCACCCTTTCACTGTCTCTCTCTCATGCCATGGGCTGAGCAGCACTGAATAACTCCTCTGCTGCACTGGGGGAGAAAAGACCCAGTGTTCCTCCAGGCTTTAGGACCCACAACATCCCAACTCTTTTAGCAGTCAAAGAGAGAGCCACCAAACTGACCAGTGACCACAGTGACGTGTATAGGAACTACATCACCCTTTTCTCTGCCAAGAGGTGGGTCGTAGTCCTCCCCGCTAGCACAGCTGCTGATTCTGGCAGACTCTCATTTCCTGGCCAGCCAGCCAATCAGTGCCCCGGTGCTCCACCAAACATTCCAGGGTTGCTGTGGCACCCCGGCTTAACAGCGACACACTTGGTCACACTGGGCTTTCGAGAGTTCCCGGCCTCAGAGAAGAAGCTCTTACTGCCACTGTTGTGACTTCTGTTCCCACAGCTTTGGTGTAATATAAGCAAGCCTTTATCTAGGTCAGCATTGTGCAAGGGATCCTTCATCCGCGACCTTTGCTACTATAAATGCAGCATTAACTTGCAGAGTGGGGAGAGGGAGGAGCTGAAAAGCAATCCCAAGGTCGGGTACAGGAAAGACTCAATTGACCCGTTGGCGTGGCAACCGAGAGTCAACAGTCTGTGTGGTTTTGTGAGAGCGGTGGTTTGACCTAGCGGAGGCCCGGGGTGGGTTCTAGCCGGTGCGACCAGGAGGTGTGATGTCGTCAAGGAAGTTCCTACCATGACGTCACCTAAGAAAGCCATGAATGGAGGAGAATGACCTTCTGTGTTGGAGCTGACATGTCACCCTACCCTGGATGACCCCTGCCGGGTTCTGCTGAGTGGGTCTCTCTTCACGCTTAAGAATGATCCTAGTTGATCTTATTCTTTTGTGTGAAAGTTGTGAAATATGTATATTTTTTTTTGGCACCTTTTCTGTATCTTTTAAAATGGCTTCCCTTTTAATCTTCACACAGTGAAAGTTGACGTTAGAATAGAGAAGTTTCACTCCAAACCAGGTTTTTTTGGCGAGTGGCTGACTGGCATGCCATAACGATGGTCTGAAGTCACTCTTGGTGTGGAACTCTGTCTGAATCCTACCAGCTGTTCTTCTGCTCCCAATGAGACATCACAGGCAGTACCAATCAATTAGTTTGGCTGCTCTCAGGACCCCCATTGTTGGCCAGTGACATGCTGTTAATGTTCTACTCCCAGCTATGCTGTGTGTCTGACCCGGGTGGAGAGAGCATCAGTTGGATTTGTCATAAATTCAATGCAAACCAAACAGACTAGCATCTCTGTGGACTGAGAGGGGAGTCCACCCTGGGTCACCCTCTCCCCAAACTAAAACACCGTAAGTGGCTGAGCTGAAGCCCATGTGTGGTGCCGTGCACTACCAGAGCTCTCAGACAGGGTTGCTTCTCTAAGACTGGGTTTGGAGTGTCGTTCCCCAGCCACCTCAGTGACAGGAAACACAACTACATCCAGCACCCTGCTTTTGAAAGGTTTCCCCACGACTCCCAAAGTCTGTGAGCGCCAAGACTCCATTGGTTATGAGTAACCAACGGTCTGGACATGTCGAGTCGGGCAGAGATCGGCGTTTTATGAGCGAGAATAAAAAAAGGTACAGAGACAAAGAAGGCTATAGAAATGGGATGCATGTTTGGCAGGGTCCTATTACTCTATCTCTCTCTCCCTCCCCCTCTCTCTCTCTCTCTCTGACTGTACAGTAATGGTCTCTGTACTGCAAACACGGACCCGTTTCCTGACACACTGCCATAACTCACCACATTCAGCGGCGCCTTAACACACAGCTCCTACATCCTAGCACGGTGTTTAGCTTGGCCCTGTGCACACAACATGACTTCAGAGCCCTTTGAAAGACCTAAAGAGGCTTCAAAGCTCGTTTTTTGTACTCTCAACAGGAAAGGCTAGTTGAGGCACAAGAGTTCAGCTGAAGACCAGGCCTCCCTTCCCCAAACCTCCCAGTTGGTCATTGGAACGCTCCCTTAAGTTGAACCCACACGCAACATTGCTAGCCACCATTTATGTTACTGTGTACTGTACTAGCTCTGCCTTTCTTGCCTGATTTGTTGTATGTGCTAGCCTGTTCTAAATTCTCCAAAGGATTAATAACCATTAGCGAACCCCCTAATACTCCCTTAGCTGTCTTTTGTAGTCCTGCAGCGTTCATAGTGCCCTGTCTCTCAGTATGAAGGATAGGAAACAGTGGTGTTCTATGTCAAACAAAGGCTCTCTTCACCTCTCACCCCTGTCTCAATGCAACCATCGACGGGCCAATCAAAGCGAGACACTTTGGTCCTTTCATCTCTCCTCTCCTACTCTCTCCTCCTCCTCCTCCTCTCCTCTCATTCCTTATCTCTCTCTCTCCTACCCTCTCTTTCCTTATCCCCTCCTCACATCCACAACGACAGATGGTTGTGGGATAACACAGCTTCTCTGCTCCACACAGGTCCCTCTGTGTTCCTGCTGCTGCACAGCCCGGTAACCTGAGCCCGGGGAGCCAGATAAGTTTACCTGGCGCTCTCTGGCTCCCAGGCCTGCTCCATACACACACACACACACACACCCACTCATCCAAACACCATGAGAACAGACCCCCCCACCCCCCACCCCTCCAATCCATCCAGCAGTCTTTGTAAAGACTAAAGGTTTAGGCCAACCTAAAGAGAGTCTATGAGGCGTTTGTTGGGGGGTGGGGAGAGATGAGATGTGAGAAGGGCCTGTCCGTGAGGATTACTGCACCTCATCCCACTGGTCTTCCAGTAGCAGGAACGTTAAGCTCAGCATTCAGGTTCATACAGCACCGTGTGTGTTTGTGTTGCTCCTGAAGCGGCCTATGAAGGGCTGCATTCCTGTCTTAAGGGGATAACCGTTATTCACATTGTTGGCCAGTCATTCTGTCTGTCTCTGTCTGTGTGTAGGGTCTTTGTCTTTGAAATAACTTGTTTTGGTCGTCTTCTGATTATGGTGATAAAACGAGTCACATCAAAGCTGTGTCTGGAGGCAGGAGGAGCTGGGGGGATGAAAAGGGAGAAAACACTTAGTGGGAAGGTGTTCATTTAGCAGACGCTTTGGTCCAAAGTGACGTATGTTGGGGGGGGGGGGACGGGGGGGGACCTGTGTCCTTTCACTCTGCTGTTCAAGTGTTCCAACACTGAGCTATACTCATCCCCCGAGTGTATGGCCTGGTGAAATGAATGGCTAGATATTCAAATATCCAAAAAAAGGTCTTCCTCCTTCGTGAGCCTCCAGAGGCAAAGGTTTCTTTCCGTCAGGCCGCCAGTAGAGAGCTTCTCACTGTGGGGTTCCTGGAGGATACCCCACCTTCCTCCAGGGTAACGGCATTCTTCATAGCAACATATTCACCGGTTCAGTTAGCGATGACCTCATTGGGGGGGGGGGGGGGGGGGGGGATGGAGGGAGACAAGAGGGGGGTGGGCTGTTGGAACACAGACCTTCACATGACATCACCATGTCCTCCCCCAACACGCTACCCCGCCTCACCCCCTCAACAACAACCCCCCCGCTCCTTCCCTCCCTGCGGCCATTACCATCTCAATTGCACCCCAGCTCACCCCTAAAGCATGCATTTAACTACCCTCCCGTGTGTGTGTGTGTGAGTGAGGGTTAGTAATTGAGATTTATGCTGTAAAGCGTCGGCTACAGGGCCGACACGGGGGGCCCCGCACGGCCGGCCTTAAGTGGGAACATCTTCCAGGCGCTTAGCGGCGAGGATGACATCATATCCTGGGAATAAAGCGGACGTGTAATAGAGGACTGCAGATCAGAAATGAAAGGCCCTGGTCGACGGTGCCTTCCGCACTACTGCCTAGATCAGGGTGTGTTTGGTTGCGTGTGGGATCATTAATGTACAGGAATGATGTTGTATGCAGCTGGGGCCGACCTGTGTGTGTCTGTGTGTGTGATGATGCAGTCATCACCTCAGCCAGCCATGGGGAAACATGTTTGATTATCTCAACAGCCTTCCTCTGTGGGAGACCAAGGCGTCAGAGAGAGTGAAGAGTTTATGAATGTAGAGGAGTTTATCCCTTCTGGGAATGCAGAGCAGATCCAGACAAATCTGGTGCGAGCCAGAACAAAAGGACCCTGTGGAGCCTCTGGAGGGTGTTCCTTTTGAGAGTGGTGACCAGACCAGGTTATGTAACGGGTCAGTGAGTTCTGTTGTGGGTGAGGTCAACCCTTCCCACTGCAGGGAAGGGTCTGTACTGACAAGGTCATGGGCATTCCATGTGGCTTCAGCAGATGATTCATCCCTGTGTCACGTTCATCTGGACCAGCCCCCAGACAGTGCCCCACAGGGACCCCATGGTTCTGCCCTGTCTCCACTGTCTGGCCATACACTCCCAGGCCCACACATGACTCAGATTAAGGACCCTTTGTTAGAACACAATACATCATGAAGCAAGCAGGAGTTGGTCCTTGTCCAGAAACGACCTTGCTGGCCCCTTCCTCCTGGTATGCCTGTGTAGATCTGACAGGACACGGTCGGTCCCAACAAGTGATGTTAATAAAGATCTTTTACAAGATCGAAACAAGAGGGGGGCTGTGTTTGATCCTAAAGTGGGGGTATCTCCATAGTAACGCAAACTGGTGACCTTTTGTTAAAATGGGATTTTGAACCGATACTACTGGGGTTCCTTCCCAGTCTATCTATCTTTGTTCTGTGGACCTACAAGCGTTCTGTGGACTCTTAAATGTCACCACCCTCTCAGTTCCACTCCACCAGGCTTGTGCAGAGCTCAGGGCAGGAGATGATGATGATGACGATGATGGAAGTGTCAGAGTGGTGAGAGGAGCTGAGAGCTGCAGTAGCCAGCGAGGCCTTCAGTGTTGATAGAGGGGGGCCAAGCGTTGACCATGTGTTGGTGTAGTTTGTTGACCTGACACGACTGTTAATGGGTTACCAAGCACAGGAGTGGGAGGGGGGGGGGGGGGGCTTAGTTTCTCGGCCACACCTCATTGGCTCTTGCAGAAAACTGGGTTTGGGCAGTAGTGATTTTAATTGAAGAGGAATTCCCTGCACAAAGGCACTGCTCAACTGTATGTGTGTGGTGCACACACACACACTCACTCACCCCTGTCTCAAGGCTGATGTCATGACTAAGGCAAAGCCATTACGATGCTGGAGAAGCAAAGGGCAGTCTCAGAAGCTTGCTGCAACTGGTGCTGCAACGATGACGGAACAGAGCAAAGGCCAAAACGCACACATAAGCAAGAACACACACACACACATACACACACACACAAGATGGAACACATACACACAGATCTTTTGTTTTAAAGCTTTAATGGTGAATCAAAGGATTAAGTGTAGCCTCAGAGTTGGAGGAGCAAAAATCACAAGTTCCGTTAACCTGACCACAGAGCTATAATGGTGCAGAACTCATTAGCTCCAAAGCTTGTGGGCTGTGTGCTGTAGCTGGACTGGGGCCTGTTTGAATCATCGGAGGCAGAGCTGTAGATATGAGGCCTGTCCCACTAGAAGCTTCTCCAGAGCAACATCACGGCTGAGGTCATTGCGTAAAGCCTCACAGTAAGGAAACGCCACTACCTAGATCCTAAATAGTGGTGGATTGGCCCAGTCTGCCCCCTAGAATGTCACACAATCATGTTTGAGACCTGGCCTCCTCGCATGTGTGAGAGAGGCAGAGGCAGAGAGGGGAGATGTGGAAGAAGCACAATGCTGCCTGGACAAAAGCCTTTGTGTGGCTCTCCTGAGAAACCAGTTTGGAATTCCGACGGTGACTGTTCAGCTGGGGTGTTTTTGTAGTGTCCAGACATTTTGCCCCCCCTGTGTTGGTGGTTTTACATATGTTGGTATCAAGGTAGGCTGGCTATATCCAGACACACACACACAGGGCTGTTATTGTCCTCTCCCTGACATTTACACAGTCACTTCAACAGCTTGGAACTATTAGCAGACCACAGCCCCTCCTCCTCAAAGCCTCGGTTTCCTGGATACAGATTAAGCCTTTAGTAATCTCCAAGTCTAGAATTGACACCAGTAATTATTCGGAATTTGTCAATGAATTGTAATGCGTCTATTTTATGGAGAACGGACTTGGAACTGTACTTCAAGGAAGCTCAATTGTAGATTGCAATCTTTTATCAGTTGTACTTTGTGTGTTTTTAGCTTGTTGGATTTGCAAGACAGTAAATTTGTGATTCAAGGCGACTATCAAACAGCTTTAGTTTCTTGCGGGGTTTCCCCAGGAGCGCATCTTCATCACGAGCTCACGGAGACTCGTTTCTGTTATGCTTCTACTTACATTTACATTTGACATGTATTAATTTAGCAGATGCTTTTATCCAAAGCAACTTTCAAGAGAGCTTTACAAAGGTGCATCGGTCACTAATCATGACAACGAGATGGCCCCAAACATTGCGGGCAGCCAAAACATGAAGCATACATTGTGAAAAACAGAATAAGTGCCAAAGGGAAGAACCATAAGAGCATGTAGTTAAACAAGTTATAATTAAACATGAACCTCAAAAAGTGCAAGAGTGTACCTGTAGAAGAGCAAATCAACAGTAAAATGGGGTGTCAGATGGCTGAGTGGTTAGGAAATCGGGATACATCAGAAGGTTGCTGGTTCGATTCCTTGCCAAATTGAGTTGTGTCCTTGGGCAAGGCACTTCACCCTACTTGCCTCGGGGGAATGTCCCTGTACTTACTGTAAGTCGCTCTTGATAAGAGTGTCTGCTAAATGTTAAATATTTCACAGCAAGTACAAGAATTTTAAATCCGTTACAACTAACCAACAAGAGCAACAAGTCTCTCAATAAGAGCCATTGTGATCCTGGAGGATACTAGCAAATCATTCCTAAGTACCGTTGTACTCCCGGAACAAGTGTGTCTTAAACCTCTTGCTTCTGGGTCTTTCCGGTTTCCTCTACTGGGGTGAACATGTCCAGTAGGCCAATGATGCAGCTCTGTCTACAAGGTCAGTTCACGCCTGTCTCCAGTTGTTGGACAGCTGGCACGGCCCTTCTGCTCCGCGCTGCTTCCTGTTTATCCACAACAGGTGCGTCCAATGCTGAGACATCACCCTCCGGTGACATCATCAAGCTGAGCCCCCCCCGGATCTGATCGACGAGGAGCAGGAACAGCTTCCTCTTCCTGTCTCAGGCTGAGCATGGCAGGGACAGGGTTTGAACCCCAAAATCGGAATCCTTTGTCCTCCTACAATTGAACACCCCACCCTCCCAGACTTGATCTTTCCCACATCATTCCAACTGGGCAACCAGCAGATGAGTGTGTGTGTGTGTGTGTATACATCGAAGGAGAATGCGAGCAGCACTGGTTAGCTCATGTACATTTCTCTTCTGTTGATGTGGTCAGGGAGTGTCTGACAGGCCTGCTCTGATCTGAGCTGGAGCAGGTCTCAACAGCCCCCCGGGGCAACAAGCCGAGCCTGCGAAGACGAGGAGCGGCCTGCGCCCACGTCCTGGTGTCGCTGCTCTTCCTCCCTCTGGCCTGTCTTCAGATCCCACCCCAGGTCGGAGAGATGGGAGGGGAAGAAGCAGGTTTCATTTGCCCCCCCCCCCCCAGAGTGTAAAAAAAGGAACACCCCAAAAACCTGGCATCCTATCTTTCGCTCCTCCTGGATCGTGCGTGCGAAACGCTTACCAGTGCAGACAGATGACATCAGTCAGTCATACCAGTGTGCGCCCACAGGACCGCCCCCCTCCACTCTTTTTCTCTCTCTCCTTCTCTCGTCCTCTTCCCACAAACATCCTTCTCACAATCCTCAGTATCACGTCATCGCTTATTGGCTGAAATCATACATGAACACTCTGTACCCATACCGGATACATTTCCCCCTTCTTGCAGATCCTTACAGATAGTTATCTGAGGGCTGAATTTATATGACGGCACTTAAATGGACTGACTCTTGATGGGGAACAGGTGTTTTTTGTGGGGCATAGGGAGAACAACATGTGTTTTCTCAGGTGTCTGATGTTTACACGTACCTTTCCTGTGAAGAATGTTCTGGAAGCAGGCCCCAGGCCAGGGCGGTGGCGGCCAGGTATTCACATGTCAAATGGAGCTCAGCTCAGACATGGTATGAGATTCCCCTTAGTCACACACTGTATAGTTGACACACTTAGTCATGACTGACTTACTGACAGAAACAGATGTGCATCATGCGCACACACACCCACCCACCCTCAGTCTGCATGTACACACAGTCATCCTAGCGACTGAACAGACTCTCTTGCCCTGCTCCTATGTTTCCATTATGCTGTCCGACTGAGGGCCAGTATGGCTTGAGGGCCCGTATGATCGCTAGGCTCTCTTTCTCTCTCTCTCTCTCTCTCTCTCTCTCTAGTCTAGCTGTCTTCAGTAGGCAAAGGAATGTCACATTGAACATTAGGAAGCACTTTCCCAGAATCCTCAGGCGCTCCTGTTTACTATGGTATTGTTACGTGGCAGCCAAGACCGAACCTGGGAGTGCCCTCTCCGATAAGGAACCCATTGTCTCACAATTTCTCTCTCCTTCCCTTTCCTCCCCCCCTTCGCTCTCAGGTCCTTCAGTATCGATGTTGTCTCGTTTTTGTTGCGTCTCCATAGCAACAGGGAAACAAATAAACGGAGGCCAGAAAATCCCCCGCATGTGGCTGATCCAGAGTGTCTGGGTGGGGGATGTTGATGGGCTCCATGCCTGGTGTTTATATCCCACTGATGGCACACTGCTCCCAAGCAGCAGGTGTCCCTAAGGGGTTCAACAGTTTCCTGTCTGTCCCTGTTACAAGTGTGGACAAGATGGGTCATTTGGAAAATACTTGAGGTGTGCTGGATTTTTCTTGCCTGGTTTAAATGGAATACCAAGCTAAAGGCCCTCTCCCGAGTCTAGTAAATATACGGATAGACTAGATTCGGTGTAGATTCGGTTTGAAACAAGTCTTAATGTAGTTAGACTGTGCCTCATAAGGACTGGCTGGTATTTTCAGAACACAGAGACACACATACACTCCTCTGTAGCCCTCTCTCTGCCAGGACTCACAGCCCTCTCCCTCTGCTACTCCTCCTCTCTCTCTTGTCATCCACCCAGAAAGTGAGGTCTGCGTGGTCTAATTCATGGTTTGATGTCAAGCCCACCCCAACACCACCCCCCCCCCCCACGCTTCCTCTCCCAAAACCTTTCCAAGATGGAGCCTTGGCCAGTATCAGAACACTGGCTGACATCACCTGGATCGCCTCCAGTTGGGATCAGCCCTCCAGAAGACCCTCTGTGGCTCACGCGCTGGTGTGGAGTTCAGCTGAGGTCTCTGCCTTGCGTGTTCCCTCAGAGTAGAAGTGCTGTGGTTTGTAGTTCTGCACTACACACCTCTGTGTGCCATGTATCTCTCACGCACAGGAACGCGTGTGGACAAAGACAATCGATTCGTACATCTGAGGCCTAGCCGTGTTCGATACACTGCAGTCTCCGCCCCTTTGGAAGCAATGGCGCTGAGGGTGACGTTTTTCCAAGTATATACAAGTTGCATACAATATATTTCATAGGAAATTCACACTTTAAATACTTGACATAGTTTTGTACAACAGTTTAGACAAAGTTTGTCTTAACTCTCAACCCTCAATGCAGAACTACCCTCAAGGACTGTAGATGTCTCTACCTCATTTGAAACACAAACAGATATTCAAGAACAACCTAGTTCATTTGACCCTCGGGAGGGCCCCCAACAAGCGTTAAAACTGTCCATAGCAACGTCCCTGATTGCTGCCCTGTCTTCCAATCATCACTCCTTGTCAGAGAGACCGATACCAGTGGCCTCCATAACCCCTCCGCAATGTTCTAAAACCTGTTTTGTTGTCACGAGGACTGGAATCGCTCTTCTAGTCAAGGGCAGATAATTAGAAGATAAATGTCTTCTCTTCTCTCTCGTTCTCTGCTCCACCACGCCAGCCTGCGCGGCGGGGAGGGGGAGAGGAGCAGATTGAGCAGCGAGAAAATGGAACAATGATTTATCTGAACAGTTAAAAGTCTCTAACTCCAGAGATCTGTGGAGAGTTGAACACAGAAGGCTGGCCTGGCCCCCACTCCTTTCTAATTCCATTATTATTATTATTTGTTTTTAAATCTGTCTGTTCATCACTGCATCTCCACATCTCTCAAGATCTCTTTCATTGTATGTCTATGAACCATGCCACCAGAAGGGACACATCATAATGTTACGACATTGCACTGGAGTGTGTTGCACACCCAACACTTGACAACATCTGCAGTGTTGACGTTTCCATGTCAAAGCTCTGTTTTACTCACCTGGGAAATGCTGGGAATGGAGAGAGAGGTTTCGGTCCGAGCGGTTTCTCTTTCTCTCCCTCTTCTATCGGTGTCTTCCGTCAGTCCCAGCCTTTCTGCTGCTCTTCCTCCCCTGGTTCACAACAACAAACCTCCCCTCCCCTCTCTCCCTGTGTGCCTCCCATGGTCCCCCACTATGCCTCCCCCTCTCTCCCGCCTCTCTGTACCTCTCCTGGTCCCCCACTATGCCTCCCCCCCCCCCCCTTCTGTCTCCTTCCTCAGCTGACCTTGGTGAACAATAGGGCTGCCATGGTGATAGCCTCGTTTCTCACAAAACCCTGTCAGGATGTCACACATGTATACACACCCGCACGCACACACGCACAGTATTGGAGAGAGTCATCTCACTTCCACGCAGACACATACATCATGTCTATTGACTCACTCACTGTTCTGGGGGGGGAAGAGGGAAGGACTTTTAAGAGAACAGTTTTACTTTGAAGTCAAGTGTCTCAGTCCGGGGTCGTAATGGGCAGTAGGAACGGCAGCAGGGCCTAAAGCAGCATTCCAGGAGTTGTTCACAGAGCCAGGCGACTGCCCCCGAAACCCCTTCTAATCTGAGCGCTGCTCCTCGCGGATCAAGAGATTTCCTCAAACCTGCTGCCTGTTCTTGGCCAGGCAGTGACGGCCCACAGTACAGAATGAGAGGAATGCGGTCTCTGTAACCTTCTTGTTTTTGTTGCTGAGCTCATATAATTCTTTTAATAGCTGTGCTTTCGAAGAAACTCTCTTAGCAGATATGTTTCTGAGCATGTTTGTGCAGCCGGTATGCCCCGGCCCCAACACTCGGATTTCAGAACTGAAACTCACTTTGGTTTCGGAAAAAGCCAGGTAGAGGTTGCATCATTTAGCCTACTCCCCTTTAATCCGCTTAAATATATCGTGTCCACCTTTAAGAGTTTAGATGGACTTGAATCCATCTTTATAAACCCATCCAGTCCTGTTGTGGGCCGGTGGTTGGGGAGGAGAAACTCAGGAGTAAGACCAGAGAGTGAGGTCTCATGTCTGGCAGAAGTGCTGGTCATGTGTGCGTGTGTGTCAGAGAGCTACAAAGAGAGAGATGGGGGTATTTTGTAGCCAGTAGCAGCTCATCCTGCCAGTGTAGTGGAGTCGTTCATGCTTCTGGGGATATCCCATGACTGAGGGCGGTGATGCAGATCCCATTGAAGAGACTCCCGGGATGCGTGCGGCGGCACTGATGAATTTCACCGTAGTGTGGTGTCCACAGACAGACGTATAGTCTTACCCCTGACTTGTACGTCTGCCATGGAGATGCAGTCCTCACCCCCCCACCCCAAACACCCAGCCAGGGAATTCCTGAATGCCTCACCACATGCCAGCAAACACACAATAGACATTTTCCAGGTTGTCATAGAGACGAGCGTAAACACACACACACACACACACACACACACATACTAATCAGAGTTTAAATCTGTACGTGATTTTGTATGTGTGGGGGCATCTGTTTTGCTGCTTCATTTACAGGAAACAAAATCCCGCTCCATGCACAGATGGCATTCTGGGTCAGTCAGTTTCTTACCTGCATGCCTGATAGGTGTGTTTGCACCAGTAAACAAATCCCTCACTGGTAACCAAGGGCTCATAACTCGTTGTGGTGAGACCACGTTTGACAGATTTGCTTTCTAAACACCTACCTCTGCGATGACACGCGGTTATTTATCGCCTCCCGATCATCTCCTGATTTAAAACCCATGTTGTACTCCTCCTTAACGAGGGAGCTTCCTCCCAGTGCACTGCCCTTGGGGAAGATAATCACCAGAGATAGCTGGAGACAATACTTAGGTGAATGTTCAAGGATTCCTGGTAACTGGTGCAGCTAAAGTGTCTGTAGGTCGTGTTGGAACAGACTCATATTAACCAGTCTGTAGGACCTGGGAAATGTTTGGATTTCTCTATAAACCTATCCAACAAAACAAAGTATTTCTTTCAAATGAGGGAGTTTGCTCAACGCAGCCCGTGTCCAGCTGCTGCTCCGTGTGTGTGTGTGCCGGAGGTCGTCTGTAGCACTCATTGTTATGTGCTCAATTACAGGATGTTTGTAAAAGATGGCTGATAGTACCACACAGAAAGGGAAACTCGTACGTACAGGCACAATATCCGAGGGGTTTGAACTTAAAAGGTGTGGCGTGGGGGGGGGGGGGGGGGGGGGGGGGGGGGGGGATGAATATCACTCACAGGAGGAGAGGGTGGGTGGCAGGCAATGTGTAGGAAGACAGAGAGAAATAAAGATGGAACGGCGGAAGAGAGTGAGGGCGTCAGATGGAATGCGGTGCATGCTCTTGCATCAGTCCGCTCGCCGCTCGACGGTTATTCTAGCGACCCGAGAATGTCAGGAATGATCAACAGCTGGGAGATGTCCTCCTGGTTGATTCAACTACTTGTATTGTCTCCTTGTGCCACAAGCGGGGGAAAGGATCTCTCACAGCAGTCTAAACTTTCTGAAGATGTTTGCTTTTTGATATCTTCCTCCTGTCCCTGTTCCTCGGACTATTATTTTAGTCACCGACTATAATCACCCCCATCTTCATGTTGGCCAACCAGAGCGTGTTGTGTGTTCGGGGTGTGAGTTCAAATGGTGGAATATTTTGCCTTTGGGCCGTTTGCGCATGGTGTATGCAGGTAAACAGATGATCTAATGGCTTCCTCCCTCCGTACTAGATAGGAGGTCAAGGTTGGAGTGTTCTACTGCTGAGGGCTCCCTGCCACGATACTGTTATGTACCAGCTTGTACCCTGTAATCTGAAAGGTCACGCTAACCAACAGTGGTTTTCCCTCTACTGAAAATGACAAGAGAATGGGCAGAAACAAATTTGTGCACTAAAAAAAGTTGCACAGAACCTTTTTTTAAATGCAATATTGCTTTATAGTCCAGACAAAGCATGTTGCCATTCCCATCCAAACCCACCTTGAAAGTATCTCCCATTCGCGCGGGCTTGTACAGTCGCCGTTGTTGCTCCGTAATGACCCTCTCCCTGTTCTCTCCCTCCTCACCACAGACAGCAAGGCCATCGTGGATGGGAACCTGAAGCTCATCCTGGGCATGGTGTGGACCCTCATCCTCCACTACTCCATCTCCATGCCCGTGTGGGAGGACGAGGACGATGACGCCGAGAAGAAGACCCCCAAGCAGCGTCTGCTGGGCTGGATCCAGAACAAGGTTCCCGACCTGCCCATCACCAACTTCAGCAAGGACTGGAGGGACGGCAAGGCCCTGGGAGCCCTGGTGGACAGCTGCGCCCCAGGTCAGAGAGAGAGAGAGAGCGAGAGGAACCCCGATGAACCACACCTCAACGTTGGGGGGTCTTTAGACTGTCGTGTTCTAACTGTTGTCTCTGTTGACTGTCGTCGCAGGTCTGTGCCCTGACTGGGAGAATTGGGACTCTGAGCCGTCGAACAACGCAAGCGAGGCAATGCAGCTGGCCGACGATTGGCTGGGGATCCCTCAGGTGAGAACCCGAGACCTCTCCTCTACTCCTGGAACTCGGTCCTGTTCTCCACTGTGAGGATGGAACACTGCCCATGTGACCGTGTTCCAGACTTTTCTTTGTTACTGTTGGCCTGTGTTGAGAAGAGCCCAGCTTGTGTGAGCCAAGTCTGATTGTTTCAGTGAACTAGTTCAGAGTAGAGCGGAGGAATGAGACTTCTGTTTACTTAAGAGGCGGCTGCCACATCCAGAGTATTCCATTGACCTCTTACTTCAGTCCTCATTCATCACACACTGGATCACACTTCTGCAAACAGGAAAACCCCGGGTTTCCAGGTATTCTGCTTAGCAATGCTTCAGGCAACCCCCTCCCCCCTACTCAGCCAAACCCCTTCCCCGACAGTCCCTATAATCAACACCACCCGCACACCTGAATATTGGCAAACAAAGCTAACTATGCTGCCAACCTTGCTGGTTTTGACGTTGCCCATCATCTCATTGCTTCCTTGTGTGTGTGTGTGTGCGCCGTGCGTGCTCATCTCCCTGTCCATCTCTCCGTCTACCAGGTGATTGCCCCAGAAGAGATCATCGACCCCAGTGTGGATGAGCAGTCCGTGATGACCTACCTGTCACAGTTCCCCAAGGCCAAACTCAAGCCTGGCGCGCCACTTAAACCCAAGCTCAACCCCAAGAAGGCCCGCGCCTACGGACCAGGTAACTCACCTGCCCCAATTCAAAAGCTTTGATAACGCAACGTGTCCACCCCGACTTCCCTCCACGTCAGTCTCGGCCTGAGTTATGTCAGTGTAAATACATGGAGCCATCAGGAGACCTCATCGCTGCTCGCTGTCCATGACACTGGGCCCTGCAGTAAATAACAGCGTGGCTATAAAACTCAGAGTTAATGAGTTTAGGGGTTGTTGGCTGGGGGTTGATTCACAGTCCAGAGGTTCCGCAGGGGCCTGTTTTTGAATGTGTCCTGACATCCGAACAGGTTGTCTCCTCCTCTGCACCACACACTGCCATGACTGAGGCTTCACAGAGCTAGACATCCAAACAGGGGTCCACGTCTCATTCAGGAACACATTCTCTAGTGTCACTCAATTGGAAACAAATCCTTTTTCGGCGCGTGTGACCTTTTTGTGAGTGTATTTCGTACTTTTTCGACACCCAACACTAGCCAAATACACCCACATGCACAAACAATTACGTAATTCATTCTAGGGGCAGATTAGGCAACACCCAAACCATATCTCACAAAACACAAACCTCCCCACTCCGGATTGAACAGGTCTCTTTTGAGTTCTGCGGTGGTGTCGACCTGCCTCCTCCCAGATGTAGACCTGCCTCCTCCCAGATGTAGACCTGCCTCCTCCCAGATGTAGACCTGCCTCCTCCCAGATGTAGACCCTGCCTCCTCCCAGATGTAGACCTGCCTCCTCCCAGATGTAGACCTGCCTCCTCCCAGATGTAGACCTGCCTCCTCCCAGATGTAGACCCTGCCTCCTCCCAGATGTAGACCCTGCCTCCTCCCAGATGTAGACCTGCCTCCTCCCAGATGTAGACCTGCCACCTCCCAGATGTAGACCTGCCTCCTCCCAGATGTAGACCTGCCTCCTCCCAGATGTAGACCTGCCTCCTCCCAGATGTAGACCTGCCTCCTCCCAGATGTAGACCTGCTCACAGTCTCCCAGCTGTGGGGATCCAATCTTGTATGACATGGATGAATGGTGTCCAACGTCTAAGCCCGCCAAGACCAGCAGAATTCTCTATATCCAGCAGCGAGTCATAGGCTCTGTGAGACGAGGGAGTAGTACCTTCATGCTCACTGGAGAGGGAACCACAACGCTGTTTATAGAACCCTCAACAATTCAGACTAATGGGAGAAGTAAACCCAGAGATAACAATTTTAAAACGTTCTGTCTGACTAATGGAATACACTTCAGAACTCGTTTCTAGTTTTGAGATCAATGGCTGTGGTCCCTTTTTTAGTCAATGGAAACGGTAAAGGTCGCCGTTACAATGTGAGGAAACGTCTGCTCGTTAGCGTCAACAAAAGACAGCATTCCCCCCCCCCTCCCGCCCTGCCACCATCTGATCACCAGACTGCAGCCAGCTCTCCCATGTACAGCATACATGGAAACAGTTTCTGCAGTAACACCATTTTTCCTCCACCTCATCCTAACAGCACATGCCCCTATATGCCATCATCAGCCTGTGTTTAACTTGTGGGCCCTGTGGAACAAATCAGTGCTGTTTGGCTCCTCTCACTCTTAAACAAACCCCCTGTATTTCATTCAGATTTCCGACTCCTCCCGCATTCCACTGTAGAGCGATAGAGCAAAAAATCCATGCATTCACCACTGATCTACAGGATCTCTAATCATATGGGCCCTGACTGGGTACTCTTGTCACCCACTCCGTAGACGCTAGCGATCCCATCAGTTGAATTCGATGGTTAGATCTCCAGTCGCTACCTCCTGTCGGCCGTTTGATTCATCTGCACCCCTTTTTCCTTCCTCTTTTCAACCTCCTCCTCCCCATTTCTGTTTCCCTCCCTCCCCGTCCCCCTCCTCGTCCTCTCCCAGGTATCGAGCCAGTGGGGAACAGGGTGATGCGCCCTGCAGTGTTCACAGTGGATTCCTTCAGTGCCGGCCAGGGCCAGGTCACCGTCTACGTGGAGGACCCAGAGGGCACCAGAGAAGAGGTAGGATCCTCTGGAACACTGGAACCAGGAGGCCTGGAGACCAGACTGAGGACCCTCCATTGGTTCATTCATTTATTGACGCACCCTTCTCAAATCACTCATTGGGGTCATATCTACTCCCAGGTGAAAGCAGTCCCCAATGAGGGAAAGAAGACCTACAGTGTGACCTACCTGCCGCAGGTCATGGGCCCTCACAAGGTAGGACTGGAGGGCTGTCTATGGAGAGGTCCCAGATAAAGGACAGGTCTGCCCACAGGGGGGTTTGATGATGGCTGTTGCTCGGTCCTGTCCAGGTGACGGTGCTGTTCGCAGGCCAGGAGATCCCAAAGAGTCCGTTTGAGGTGAACGTGGACAAGGCCCAGGGTGACCCCACCAAGGTCACAGCTAAGGGGCTGGGCCTGGAGCCCGTGGGGAACATCGCCAACAAACCCACCTACTTTGACATCTACACCGCAGGTCAGTGCTCCACTCCACCTTTGGTTTCTTTCTCACCATGCCTTGTTTAGCTCGCGAATGCAATTGAGATGTTATTCTTGTACTTTAGTATAGTCTTCTTGTTCACCATGCCTGGTAGCTGAGATGTGGTTACTTTGCAATTTGGCTAGTAAATTCAGACCGTTCCTTGACTGACTGCTGAAATACTGTCAGAACAACGCACCTCTGATCCTTCATCTTGACTGATGACAGCGTCTGCCGAATGAACGTATCGCGAACGTGCGGACGGACGACTCAAAATATGGCTAAACTTTGTCATTGCCGTTCTGCAGGGGCCGGAGTGGGAGACGTGACGGTCGTCGTCGTGGACCCCCAGGGGGGGAAGAGCGTGGAGGCCCTGATGGAGGACAAGGGGGACAGCGTGTTCCGCTGCACCTACAAGCCCACCCAGGCGGGCCCCCACACCGTCACCATCACCTTTGGGGGCATCGCCATTCCCAAAAGCCCCTGCACCGTCAACATTGGCCCCGGTAGGAGCCCTCTTAACCACCACTCTAGCTAGCTCCATTTCGAAACGAGAGACGACATATACACACCTTTCCTCATGATGTTGTGTGTGTGTGTGTGTTTATATAAAAAGTACCGTGTCCAAACTTTTGACTGGTACTGTGTGTATATATATATATATATATATATTTAGGTAAAGGGCATTTGACTGCAGATCAATAGGTTGGAAGTTCAAAATTCCACCCCCATACGTTGCTTTGGATAAGAGTTGGCTAATATGAATACATTCGTTTTTGAAAGGTTGTTCTTGAACGTAGATGACACTGAGCCTCTTGCATCACACATCCCCTCACGACCATGTTTCCTGTGCTGGTTAACAAGTCATCCAGGTGACACGGTCTTTGGTCGCTGACGTGGCTGGAGGCCTTGTCTGGTGGTGGAGCCTGGAGCTTGGGTACCGCCAGAGTGGGGCAACAGCTGGGAGTGGAGCTTGGTGGAGGTGTGAGTGTGTCAGTGAGGAGAGAGAGAGAGGGAGGGAGGGAGGGAGAGAGAGAGAGTGGGAGGGAGAGAGGGGAACCCCCTGTGCAAGTGAACAGGGCTCCAGCTCCCGGAAACGGGGGACAGGAGTGTTCGCAAACGCAGCCAAGCCTTGTAAAACACCAAATTCTTTCTCCCTGAGGCAGCTTTTCCCAACCAGGCCACTCCACTCAGCTCCAGCTCACACGTCGTTTTATAGAGGGCTCGCAAATAGATTTTTCCAAAATAATATGAAATTTAAAAATATATATATTTGTTTTTATGTCCATGTGTTTTATGTGGAGCAAACAGACCCCTTGTTGAATCGTAAAAGGAAAGTATCTAAAGTTATTTCAGGACAGTTGTGGCTGTTGAGATTCCTCAACATCTTTTATGACTCTCCATTCACTTAAAATTGACAAATGTGTGGTTTGTGGAGCCTATCTTTGGCTACCAGACACGCAAAGAAAAGCCTTTTACTACAAACATTCTAAGTAGAGTAGGCTATATAAAATGATATGCTTTTTAACCTGCTGATGTCATTTTAAACTGCTGATGTCATTTATCTTCCAGCGAAGATTAATCAAATAATTTCTCAATTTTCTTGTTGAATACTATTATTTGTATAATGGGATATAAGGTGGCTAACTTTATTAAACTCACCAGTTGGACTGTTTATCATCCCCTGACTCATCAATGCCCGCACCATTATTCTCTGTCTATATTGATTTAAATCAAATGATTTCCGTCGAAGATTTGTTCTGTCATACAGGTTCCTGTGCTGGGTGTGTAGACAGTGTGACTCAGACTGCATGTAGAGTAGTATGTTTGTCTTCAGTATTGACCCCTGCTCTGTTACCATGCAGTCCCTCCCAGAGTCTGAGGTTTGATGTCTTTCTGTTTAGCTTCGGTGCCCAGCGCGTGTCGAGCCACAGGGCGCGGCTTGCAGCCCAGGGGCGTCCGGGTGCGTCAGGTGGCTGACTTCAAGGTGGACACGCGCAACGCCGGCAGTGGAGACCTGAAGGTCACAGTCAAGGGGCCGAGTGAGTAGACATGAGCGCGCGCACACAAACTGGAGGTCCATTCAAACTCTCCCTAGGAACCCACTTTACACTTCCTGTTTTGTCCACGTGTCCTTTCCTCTCAACTGTTCGTAGCTTCCATGTTTTGAACCTCTAGGATTCCTGCTTTAGTTTTTTTGCACTATTGTCCAACACTTGCATCCTCAGACGTTTGAGTGACTGGACTACCATGCCATGGGGCGTGTTGGGGTTGGAGGTCTGCTGACCTGGGGCGTGATGGTCTGGGGTGCTCCTCATCCTGACACATTGCTCCCTCCTCATGTACCCCAGTACACTCACCTCCACAGATATACGTTCATAATCATAATGTCAAATTTATAAATGTCTTTAACTAGCCGTGTTATACGCAGAATGTTCCGAAAGCCGGTCATTATTGCAAAATCAACCTCATTATAACCCCTGTTCGGGTTTATTTCTCAGTAATGACTGGCTGGCTCTACATGGGTGTCAGCAACATGGTCAAGAGGGCTAGGAGCTCTGCTTCAGACCAGCTCAGGCTGTGAAGTAATGAAAGCCACATGGGAGGGAGGGAAGCTTTGGGAGGGAACCCAGCCCTGGACTGAGGGACATGGAGGCTCCAAGCCCAGGCTGTTCCCCTGGCACCAGCCCGCCCAGACTGCCCAGCCCGCCCAGCCCGCCCAGCCCGCCCAGGGTCCAGCTGGCTGGAGGCAGGCACCAGGGAGCCCAGCCTGCATGGCACTCAGACAGGCTCAGGCCCGGATCTTCTGTCTGAGTGGAGGATGAATAGACTGAGCCGGGTCACTGGGCACGTGATTGATTCACGCACACGAGAAAGACATGTTTTATGGGTTCATGACGCAACTGTGTTGAGTGGTCGGTGTGTGCCAACCTTGTGAGCAAATACGATCACACTTAGCTGACATGCTAGCTCTCCCTGCCCAGAGATGTCACCTAGCCTTGGTGTAAATTGGTCTGACACATGACTAACTCTGTGTGTGTGTGTGTGTATTGTAGAGGGTATTGAGGAGCCTGTGAAGCAGAAAGAGGCTCTGGATGGTGTGTATGCCTATGAGTATTACCCCAACGCCACCGGCAAGTACACCGTCACCATCACCTGGGGAGGACAACACATTCCCAAGAGGTGAGTGAGGCAGGAGCCCCGACACCTTCACGGTGACACTGATGGTGCTGTCGTCGGGTGTCTGTTAGTCGAAGGCTACCGTCAAACAGATTGGGGGGGCAGGCACGGCTGATTGGCTTGGGGTGGATGTGTAAACGAGGCAAGGTGTTTGAATGTGTTTAAATTTGAGATGAATGTTGTGAGGAGGAGCGAGACGAAACATGGAACTCACCGTGTACATCAGGGGAGCATTGTTCTGTGTGAGGTCATAAATGGCATTACCTCATGCTCTCTGGTCTGGGGAGTGTGAGTGTACCACAGGGGAGCCGGGCAGACGGCAGAACTGTGTTCACGCTGTGGGAAACGTTTATGTCGCCACACATTTCCCAGGGCTGCTGATAAATACGGAACGTTGACTGCAGACAGCTTCATTTAACAAGCTTGGAAATGTATTCTCTGTTTTGGGTTAATTGGTTTTGTTTTATTTTCATTTGGTGTGTGTGTGTGTGTGGGGATAGCTGGTTTCAGCAGGGAGAAAAGTAGTTGTTTTTAGGGCATACGGAAATCTGCTTACATTTTTATTGTACGGTATCTGCACTCCGAAAGATGGGGGATGGATTTAGGATAAGTGTCGTGGCTGAGCACTTAACCCCTCTGGACGTTTATCAGCCATGAAGGCATTTTCCATGTGTTCATCAGGAGAGGGAATGAACGTTGTTTTACAACATTGGAGATTGGATTACAGATCTTAAAGGGGGGGGGGGAGATGGAATTAACTCTGAGGTGCTTGTGTATGTGTGCACACGCGTGTGTGTTTATACGCCGTGCCGACGGTCTCCCAGGTGACCTCATGCACCAGGGCTCCGACGGCACGGCATCACTGACTTTAACGGTGGCTCCACTCAGGCCCCGGGGTGAAATGGCTGACAGAAGCTGTGCGTTTGTGTTTTAACACACGACGCCTCCTCAGTCACCCAGGGGTTTTATGGCGCTTTTTAGCTGCTCCAGCACAAACAGTAACCCAATCCCACATTAAATGGATCTATTTGGTTTGGAAATTTGTTTTTTGGACCGGCTTAACATTGGACTGTTTTGAGGTTGTCCGTTGGCTGAAGGGAAGCACGAACTTGCCTCGTGGTATGAGCAAGATGCTAGAAGACAACAAGCTTTAAATATAATATATTAAATAGGTGACATTTGAGATATGGAGAGAACTGTCTTTGGCTCCTTAAAGGCTAGACGGTATGTTTGAACTTGTCTTGTTTTCCGATGTCCAGTCCATTTGAGGTGCAGGTGGGCGCAGAGGCGGGGCCCCAGAAGATCAGGGCGTGGGGTCCAGGCCTGGAGGGAGGCGTTGTGGGCAAGTCGGCTGACTTTGTGGCAGAGTCGATCGGCACGGACGTGGGAGTCCTGGGTGAGTTCTTGGTTCTGACTGCCCCCACTGAAACCCTATCTGGAGTCAAAATACTGATACCAGGAGAAGACTGGGTTGTTTCCTCTTCGGGAATCTCAATGGCATGATAACCTTTTTCAATCAGGCCTTCCAAACACACCTCACCAGTAATGACCAGTGCTGTGTGTTTCCCCTCAGGCTTCGCCATAGAGGGCCCGTCCCAGGCCAAGATCGAGTGCGAGGACCAGAACGACGGCTCGTGCGACGTCAAGTACTGGCCCACGGAGGCCGGCGAGTATGCCGTGCACGTCATGTGTGACGACGAGGACATCGAGGACAGTCCCTTCATGGCCTACATTGTCCCCAACAACGGCACCAACGACCCCGCCCAGGTGAGTGACGCTGTGCTGGTGGGTTTTCTGTTTGCTGCGAGGGTACGGCAAGCATGGTACTTTTTGTAAAGATACTGGTGACGTGTAAGGAGTTGCAGAGCATGTGTGAGATCCAGTTTTCTCAAGGCAAGTTTAACTTGTCTAATATACAAGAGATCATCAGGAAGGCCCCTTATTATTACATCTGTTTTTGTAGCATTTGCTTTGGTTGGCAGAAACTGTGACACAGCAAAGCTGGCTTCACTTAATGTGTTGGTGTTACTCTAATATCAGGTCCAGGCCTATGGCCCTGGTCTGGAGAAGACCGGCTGCGTCATAAACAAACCTGCCGAGTTCACCGTCAACGCTAAGGATGCTGGGAAGGGTCCCCTGAAGATCATTGCCCAGGTGAGGATTGGACAAAATGATTTCCATGATTATCCTTAGTAAAGAAGTGAATTACATGGTAGTCTAGACCCACACTTACTGAAACTCTCTTCCTTGTATAACTCCCAGAATGCCGAGGGAGCTCCAGTTGACGTGAAATTGAAGAACAAGGGGGACAGCGTGTACGCCTGTTCCTACACCCCGACCTCCGCCCTCAAGCACACCGTGGTCGTCACCTGGGGAGGGGTCAGCGTGCCCAACAGTCCCTTTCGGGTAAGCCAATCAGAACCCCCCATTCCAGCTTGGTCCCAATCAGAAACCCTTGTTCAGAGTGTAAGCCAATCAAATCAGGCCTCTCCTGGAGAGAGTTTGAAAGGTAAACGGAGAAGAACGCTCATTGTGATCACCACCTACACAGAGGAGCGCCGCACCTACGGCCAGTAGAGGAACATGACCTTCAGTACTGGGGTGTGACAGGGGTAGCCCTCTGCCCAATCAGAATGTTCTTGATCAAATACACTACTACCTTTAAACAACTGAAAGTATTTTTCTACACTCGACTCACGTTTGATTGTATCTGTTGTAAGTCATACATGTAAGGATTGACACTTTAAAGAGTTGAATCATAAAACTTTGTTCTGGCAGGCAGAGTTGTGAAAACCTCATGTCTCCCAAAGCTAGAAGACTGTTTCATTTTATTGTTATCGTTCTTGTTTTAACCTGGAATGACATCTCAGTATGGAAAATGTATTTTTGGTTAAATGAAGGACTTCAGTAACATGAAATCTTGATGCGTCCTTGATCATTCAATATAATAAGATAATTGGAAGATTTATGCTGATCACTAATTCTTGAAATTGATTATACTGATAAACAAATCATTTATATTTTATTTAAATCGTTTGTTTTGTTTACAATTGGGTAACTCTATTCAACCAGCACATTTTCATTTTATTTTGCCAGCAGAGATTGATGTACAAAATATGTTTGCCAAGCCCTTTTATATGCAATATCATGACAAGTTGAAGGCTTGTTTGCATCGCGTGCCAGGAATGACAGTAACCCAAAAAAACACATCTCAACCTGTTGAACGATTCACATAAACGTGTCAGTAGGAACTGGGCTGCTGGCTGGCTAACTGACTGAATGGAAGGTCTGAACCACAAAGTAGCATTTATACAAGCTGCCTTGATTATGGAATGCAAACCTGCAATGTTGGATACTAGAAGAGATCTTGTTGCCAAAGAGGTGTGATATGGATAATTTGAGGGAAGGAATCACAATCCAATTATATATGTATTACAGACTGCACTGTCCTCAACATTTCTGATTGACTTGATTGATTGGAATTTTTGTGATTTCACACTAAATAAACAATCAGTTTACTCAGTAATTGTGTTGTTTGGTTCATTCCCTCATTTTCCTATTTGCAGTCTTCATTGTGCAATGTAGTTCAACCTGTACATGAATTGTGTAATTATGAATATATCTTGAAATAGAAATGTCCGGTGTATATTTACATCTCAATATATTATAATGACTCAAAGTTAATTTTTCTCCCCAGGTAAATGTTGGGAAAGGAAGCCATCCTCAAAAGGTGAAGGTGTTTGGTCCTGGAGTGGAGAGAACGGGGCTGAAGGCCAACGAACCAACACACTTCACTGTGGACTGCACGGAGGCTGGGGAGGGTAAGAGACACGTGAACACACACACACACCCTCTTAGTCGCTCTCTAGGTCTAGCAGAGCATAGGGAAATAGTGATAAGAAGTTTACTCTTATTCACTCTGTCCCCACACGCATTCCTAACATTTTTGGTGTCCCTTTTTATAGTATCTATTTGTCTAGGATGATGACAATTGACCCAGTTATGGGTTTGGGGTGGGAATAGTACAGTATATTGTCTTTGGAAAATATAGGGTTAGTGCTTTACCTGTATTGATTGGTTGAAAATAATAATGTAATCATAAAAACAATCCCCCCACATTCTTTCATCTCTGGACTCCATTCCGGTGCTTTCCGCAGGAGACGTGAGCGTCGGTATCAAATGTGATGCCAACATCATCAGCGACAAGGAGGAGGACGTAGACTTTGACATCATCCCCAACGCCAATGACACCATCACTGTCAAGTACATCCCTCCTGGAGCAGGGAGACTCACCATCAAAGTGCTCTTTACTGACCAGGTAACACACACTCACACACACACTCTCCCCAGACACATAATATCAATGTTCCAACTTTTCATACGACATTAAACAGGGTTGTCTTCCATGTCCACCGTTGGCAGGCTAAGGAGAGGGTAGGCATCCCATCTTTACATTACATTTAGCAGACGCTCTTATCCAGAAGAACTTACAATAAGTACAGGGCTATTCCCCTGAGCCAAGTAGGGTGAAGTGCCTTGCCCAAGGACAGTCATTTTGCACGGCCGGGAATCGAACCGGCAACCTTCTGATTAATATCCCGATTCCCTAACTGCTCAGCCAGCTAAACCCCATCTAAAGTGTGACTAAGTCTGAGCCAAAACCAAGACAGATGCAGAACTTGCTGCCTGTTCCTCCCTCATGTCCCGGATGTGTTCCTCCCTGTAGGAGATCCCCGTCAGTCCGTTCAGGGTCAAAGTTGATCCCTCCCACGATGCATCCAAGGTCAAGGCAGAGGGACCAGGATTGGCCCGTTCGGGTACGTGGTGATTCTACTTGGTGCTCGCACACCTGCCTATGGCATAGGATGTAGGGGTCTCTAAGGTCACGTCTCCGCCCACTCGTGTTTCATGCTTCACCTGTGTTCCTCTGTGCTTCCCTGGCCAGGTGTGGAGAGCGGGAAGCCGACTCACTTCACCGTCCACACCAAGGGGGCGGGCAAGGCCCCCGTGGACGTCCAGTTCACCGGCACTGAGAAGGGAGACGCCGTCCAGGACTTTGACATCATCGACAACTACGACTACTCGCACACGGTCAAGTACACGCCCGTACAGCAGGTCAGTGAGTCTGCTGAGGCACTTGGGCTTGATGCTGTGAAGGGCCCCTTGAGGCTTGGTTCTCCTGTCCTGGTTCTCAGAGGGCTTAGAGAATGTACGTCCATGTAGAATGTTATTGTGTCTTCTGGGCAGGGTGAGATGGTGATCATCATCACCTTCGGTGGAGACGTCATCCCCAAAAGCCCCTTCACTGTGGGGGTAGCAGCCCCTCTGGACCTCAGCAAGGTCCAGGTAAACGGCCTGGATGGCAGTAAGTACACCACACTATATTTTCATATCCGCGCTTTGAAGGGTTTTTATAGTAGACCAGATACGATTCCTTTTGTGTACTGTGCCCCAAGTCCAGTATTGTGTAACCCAACTTTAGACAAACCTTCATAAAACTAACTGAAAACTTCTTTTTTTTTTTTTTTTCTCTCCCTAATCAGGAGTGGAGGTGGGTCAGGCCCAGGAGTTTGCGGTGAGCACCAAGGGTGCAGGGGGTCAGGGCAGGCTGGAGGTCAAGGTGACCAGCCCGACCCAGAGGGCTGTTCCCTGCACGCTGGAGGCCCAGCCCGGGAAGGCCAGCAGCCTCGCTCACTACATCCCCAAGGAGGAGGGGCTTTACTCTGTGGACGTCACCTACGACGGACACCCCATCCTGGGTAGCCCATTCCCTGTGGAGGCCATGCTGCCTCCAGACCCCAGCAAGGTAGGCTTTGTCTATCCTACGACTTGTTGTGTTGTTGCTAAGATAAACCTTTCTATACACACACCATGTGATCTTATTGGAGATCAAAATAGCAGTTTAAGTGTGACTTATCTCGCCTCCACTCCCTACTCTCATGAGGAGTTATCAGTGATCACTGTGCTGTGTGGGCTGTTGGTCCTCTACAGGTGAAGGCCTTTGGTCCCGGCCTTAAAGGGGGTCTGGTGGGTAACCCAGCAGAGTTCACCATCGACACCAAGGGGGCCGGTACAGGCGGTCTGGGCTTGACGGTCGAGGGGCCCACCGAGGCCAAGATCGAGTGTTCCGACAACGGGGACGGCACCTGCTCAGTGTCCTACCTCCCCACCGAGCCTGGAGAGTACCTGGTCAACATCCTGTTCGAGGAGGTCCCCATCCCCGGCTCGCCCTTCCACGCCGACATCCAGATGCCCTTCGACCCCACCAAGGTGGTGGCGTCGGGCTCCGGGCTGAAGCGAGCCAAGGTGGGCGAGACCAGCGTGGTGAACGTGGACTGCTCCAGGGCGGGGCCGGGCAAGCTCACCCTGGAGGCGGCGGCCGACTCGGGCCCCGGAAGCAAGGCCAAGACGGAGGTGGTGGACAACAAAGACGGCACCTACACGGTCACCTATGTGCCCCTGACGGCCGGCATGTACACCCTGCTGCTGAAGTACGGGGGCAAGGCCGTGCCAGGGTTCCCTGCCAAGGTGATGGTGGACCCTGCGGTGGACACCTCCAGGGTCAAGGTGTTTGGACCTGGAGTGGAGGGACAAGGTAGACATCTTTTTTCGATAAAACCACTCTTCTCTTAGTCGGCTGCTCGTTGGCTTAATAAATCCCAATTTGTGTTACTGCTGAACACTGAGGCCTCAGTCTTAGTTGTCACTCATTCACTACTTTTGTTTCCACCCGAGAGCTCTGTTTATTTTCTGCTCCCATGACATGACACACCATCTCAGAGTGTATATTTGCAGAGTGTATAGAAAAGGAAAGTGCAACAAACGATCTGGTTTCGGTTCAGAGGAGTTTCGTTTGAAAGTGCCTCTCTGTGCTCGACCGTCTTTCAGCGGTGGAATTCCTAAGCGGTGACCTCAGCACCATAATCATGGACCAGTTACATCAGAAAGGCTTTAGTTGACACCTGGTTGACTTCAAGAGAAGAGGGAGGGTGGCATTGTGATGAAATGTGGATGTTGTGAGGGTTGACCCTGTACAGAATTGTACTTTTTAAACATATTTGAAAGGGAGAAACACAGATGGGCAGGAAAGGTGTAAAAAAAAAAAAAAAAAAAAAGTGTTACGTCTAGGAATTTGAACCTGTGTGGCTCTATCGTGGCTACAGATGGTAGCGATGACTACACACCAGCCACAACTTCACGCACTCCTGCTCTCTCCCGTTGTCCCCCTGCAGCCGTGTTCCGGGAAGCCATCACTGACTTCACCGTGGACGCCCGTTCGCTGACCAAGACGGGAGGCGAGCACGTGAAGGCGCGGGTCAAGAGCCCATCAGGCTCCCTGGTGGACTGTCAGGTGAACGACCAGGGCGACGGCACCTACGGCGTGGAGTACACGCCCTTCGAAAATGGTAAACACCGAGCCAGCCAGGAGGGAGCCGACCCTGCTCTCTCACTCTGAACGACGACCATTTCAGGATATCCTGGTCCGGTTTTTGAAAAAAGTCGCTTACGCTTGAGGTTTATACATCCTGCGGATGCGCGTGTTCATTCCCTAGGTCCCCACAGTGTGGAGGTCCTGTATGATGACGCCCCTGTGCCCAAGAGCCCCTTCAAGGTGTCTGCCACAGAGGGCTGCGACCCGGCTCGCGTGCTGGCCAAAGGCCCCGGGCTGCAGGAGGCCCTCACGGAGAAGCCCAACAACTTCTCCATCGTCACCAGGTGAGGCCCCTGATCACAGGGCCGGGACGCTCTCTACTGTCAGCTACAGCGCTGATCCACCTCTGGGTTTCATCCGAGTCACAGCACATCAGCATGTCGTATGGAATCATGGAAGTCTCGTTCTCTGCCGGTGCTTTGAAGCACTGGTTCAAATGAGGTCCTCCTGCTTTGTCAACCAGGTTCTGGTGGGAACAACAAAACCTGTTAGGAACGCGTGTCTGTGTGTGGTGTTTTCAGAGGGGCTGGCATCGGCGGTCTGGGCATCACGGTGGAGGGGCCCTCCGAGTCCAAGATGTCTTGCAAGGACAACAAGGACGGCAGCTGCAGTGTGGAGTACGTGCCCTACGTCCCTGGGCTGTACGACGTCAACATCACCTACGGAGGAGAGCACATCCCTGGTGAGACCCCAGTGACCACCTCACCCTCCCCCTACCAATTACCTCACTGTCCCCCACTACCCACCTCAGTAGTTACCCCACTGTCTATCTACTCCTCTCTAATACCCCATTGCACAACACCTTATGTCTCTTTTTCAATCCAACACAGAATAGTTCCGCCTCTGAACCCCAAGAACTAGAAACATGTTTGTTGTCTCCCTGTTGCCAGGTTTTATTATCCGAAGTAGATAGAGGACTTCAAGGATGTTTTAGTGATTTGCTTCCTCATTAGGTCCGGTTTATATACCTGCATCTCCGGAGAAATTTCGTTGTTTTAATAGCAGGAATAAACTGAAGTATGCACTTGCTGTTTTTAATGGACGCTCTCTGGAGGGGCCTGAGCTTGTAACCCATCCCAGCCTTTCATTGACAGCTGTTGTTGTTGTTGTTTACACCGTGTTTACGCAATTGGGTATGCATGTGATGCAGAGAGCTAAACCTCCAAATGTGCAATGGGACCAATCCATTCTCCATAGATGGAACTTGGATGCATTCTTGCTAGCTGTCGTTCGCTGCGTGTTCCCAGACCACACATTTGGCTGTGCGTATAAAGTTGCACTAGCCACCCTAAATCACATGCGCGGTACAAGATACACTCGTATATCAGACACGGTAGACAGACACATACCCGAGCCAGACGATGAACAGTTGTTCTCCGTCAACCACGGGGCTTGAGTTAACACAGTATGGTGTCTGACCAAGTTAACTCCTGTCTGCTCTCATCTTCACCTGAAATCTGTTTTGTGTCACCCCTCCCCCCCTCCTTTTTGTCCTGCCTTCTCCGTCTGTCACCTTTCCCCGACCCTCCCTTCAACCCCCTGACGTCGCGCTGTACATCGTCTTCCTCCACCAACAGGCAGTCCGTTCAAGGTGCCAGTGAAGGACGTGGTGGATGCCAGCAAGGTGAAGATCTCCGGGCCGGGCGTGGGGTCAGGGGTCAGGGCCAAGATCCCCCAGTCTTTCACCGTGGACTGCAGCAAGGCTGGCGTCGCTCCCCTCTCTGTCGCCGTCACGGCGCCGAAAGGTGACATCCAAACACTCGCCTCCTCTTTTGATCGGTTCTGGGTTTTAGAAGCACTGATCAAACGGAACTCTCTCACACTCTCAAATAACTCTTGAACCAAATACTCCATCATAACATAGGTTGGTCTTTGTCAACATATGTGTGTGTGTGTCAGGTTTGGCCGAGCCAGTGCAGGTAACAGACAATGGAGACGGGACCCACACGGTGGCCTACACCCCCTCCCTGGAGGGGCCCTACTCTGCCGTGGTCAAGTATGCTGACCAGGAGATCCCTCGCAGGTACAAACACACACACGTCATCTCCGTCGAGTTTTACACCCACACCATCAAATCGTTTTTCTCCCAAAACATGCTCTGAATGGTTGTTGTTCTTGCAGCCCCTTCAAGTTCCGCGTGCTGCCCACCCACGATGCCAGCAAGGTTCGTGCCAGTGGACCCGGTCTGACCACAGGGGTGCCCGCCAGCCTGCCTGTGGAGTTCACCATTGACGCCAAGGATGCGGGGGAGGGCCAACTGGCAGTGCTAATCACTGTGAGCTAACTTCACAAACGCACACACACACAATTCTATGTTTCAAGTGCAGATGTCGAGATGGTTTGAGAAGCCCAGAGCTGTCCCGAGGCTGTGGTTAACACTGATGGGTAGATGCCGTATGTACAGAATGGAGGATAAGGACAAATTAGCTCTATACTGTACATTCTCCAACTCATGCTCACATCTCTGGTAACGTTCGTAACCCCTGGTCAGAGTGTCCTGCCAAAAGGTCTTCTGAGAGGCCCTAGGAGAGCTCTAGCAGGGAGATGGATGACCCCCCTGTCTGGCTGGAGCTGCCTGGGCCGACGGATGGGGGAGCTCAGTTCAGCTGGGGACCCCTCCCTCCCTTGGAGCTTCAGACATATAAATCAGCTCCATTTTGTTCTGTAGCATCTTACAACATGTTTCGGACGCGCTTGAGTGTGTGGATGGGGCCCTACGGAGAGCCGAGCATCTGAACCCCATCAGTACACTCACCGGCAGCTCTGACACAACACGGCAACCAGCTGCCACCATTAGGAGCAGTTAGCTGAGCACGCCAACAGCCAACTGTTAAACATTAGGCTGTTGGTTGAGCAAACAGTTTATTATCCATTCCGAAGCTGTGTCATTTGAGTGGATTGTTTTGTTGACGTGTTTTGAGACATAAATTCATCGATTTTTTTTTAGGGGAGGGGTACAGAAACATACTTGGGTCTCTTCAGGAGGTGTTTTAAAGCTATTGGGTGTTTCATCACTAGGACCAGGACGGCAAGGCCAAGAAGACCAGTATCCAGGACAACGGCGATGGGACCTACAAGGTGTCCTACGTGCCGGACAAGGTCGGCCGCTACACCATCGTCATCAAGTACGGAGGAGACGAGATCCCCACCTCGCCGTACCGGGTCCGCGCCACCACCAGCGGAGACGCCAGCAAGTGCACCGTCACCGGTGAGAACGGCCAGAGGGCTGGAGCCCACATCCCACCTCTAACAGAGGATGGAGGGGCTCAGAGTCCATAGAAGGACCTGGAAGGGCTGGATGATTTGGCTGAATCGAGGAAGTGACCCTGAGCATGTTCACCACCTGCTGACCTTTGACCCCCTTCCCCCAGGCCCTGGCATCGGCCCCACCATCGCCATCGGCCAGGAGGTGGGCTTCGTGGTCAACACCAAAGGCGCCGGGAAAGGGAAGGTGCAGTGTGTGGTGGTGACCCCTGACGGGAGCGAGGTGGAGGCGGAGGTGATGGAGAACGAGGACGGGACCTTTGACATCTTCTACACGGCGCCCACGCCCGGGAACTACGTCATCTACGTCCGCTTTGGGGGAGAGAACATTCCCAAGAGCCCCTTCAGAGTCATTGTGAGGAACCATACTTGCGCGTTTCTACGTTATCTAAAACGTATATCTATTCTTAGCTTGAAATGTGCCTATCGACCTGAAGTTTTTGTATGCAGTCAGCGTGTTTCCGTGTTTTGTTGTCCGTGTTTTTTGTGATGCGTTTTGAGTGCTGGGTGTTTGTGACGCGTGTCGATCAAGATTGACCTCCGTTGTTGCTCCTTAGGCTACTGATCAAGTGGAACAGCAGACAGCCAAACCGCAGCATGGAGCTCCTGTAGCTGGCTTCCAACATCCCTGGGTACAAACACACACACAGACATACCCCATGATACACACACACACACAATACTTCAAGGAGACCTCACCTACATACAGAACACACACAGGCCTAATCGGTCAATTCCGTGATCACCATCATTCTGACCTCAGCTCTCCTACCTCAGAAACTCCTGTGTCTGAATGACTCTGGTTTCACTCTCACTTTCAGGGAAACGGCTGCCCTCAGTCGACTCTCCTCCCTTGACTTCCTCTGATCTCTTTTTTGCTTGACCCTCCTGTTGACTGATCCCTCACACCACCCAGCGCCGATCTCTTGCTGCTGCAATCTGTCGAAACCAAAGTCTGAAAAGTGGTGAAACTGCTTCCAGATATCTCTATTTTAACCATTCGTTCCAAAACCTCCCACATCATCCCGTGTTGTCCGTTCAAACGTCGCCCACCATCAGTGTCCCTCCGATGCCCTCTGCTCATCTGTCCAAAGAGATAGACAGAGCTATCTATCTCCACCACACGGCCTGACAGTGGGAAAAGAAAACAGGGGAAAGTGTGGCTCATCCAGTCGGTATTTTGGGAAAATGAGCTGTCCAAAAGGAAAACAAGTCCTGTCTAATCCCTCCGACGCAGGACAGGGTGCCACCATGCACCACGTGACTGCCAAACCCCAGGCCCTTCTAGAAGGCTGGCACCATGCCAGCCTCATTACGGGAAGGACAATGCCCTGTAGAAGAGGAGAGGCCCGTTTCCTGGGTTCCCAGCAGGGGGGGGGGGGGGGGGGGGGAAGGGGAGCGGAGAGACAGACATGCCCAAACTGATACAGGAGATGGAAGAAAAAGCGAGGTTGTTTATGTTGTGGTGGAGGGGGGACTTGGAGTTCACACTGGTTTACGGTAACTGGCTGTGGGGCGGTAGGGAGAGTTATGTAGAACTTGGAGAGACCAGAGTGGGAGAGAGCGACGGCCAGTGCGTGTGTGGTAGATCAGGACATTGCACTGCAGGCTTTTCTGCCTCCTTCAGAACACACTTCATCCTCCTTCCTCCCTCCCTTTTCCAGCTCTCCCGTCACAGACGTTGGCGTTGCTGGGGGACTCTGTGGGGTGTCTTGGTTCCTCCTCCTCTCCCCTCCAGGGCTGCCCCTCCCCCGCCTCCTCCAGGTGTTCTGAGCTGGGACGACCTACCTCAGTCCTCACCTCCTCCTCCAGAGCTCCTCTTTTCATCACTCTGCCATGGCTGCGTCCTTCAACTGCCCGATCACACACCACCCTCTTCCCTCCCTCTTCCTCTTCCTCTTCCTCCACCACCCTCCCCCTCTCCCCTCTTTTTCCTTCTCCACCTACCAATACAGTGCGGTCGGCGGTTGCGAAGTGGCTCGCCGACATGGTTGCGTGTTCTGTTGCTTTGCGTTTTACCGCCAGACTGTCGTCAGCTCAGAGACCTGGGTGTTCGCCACATTTAACCCTGTCCCCCCCCCCCCCCCCCCCCCCTCCCCCTCCCCCTCCAGGTGACAGCAGACGGCTACAACCCTGTTAACAGCATGAACGGGACTGGCTTCAGGCCCTTCGACATGGTCATCCCCTTCGCCTTCAGGACGGGGGAGATCACAGGTGAGATTTTTTATTTTCACCACAACCCTAAGAATCGGTTGAACGAGTCGAGTTGAAAATGCGTCATGCATCCAATGAAGTTCTCTCAAATTCCGCGCACCACCCTTTCGGGTGAAGGAAGGCTTTGAAACCATACCAAATCACGTTAGACTGACAAGAATAAGAACGTCAGACAGGGTGTGTAAGCAGGTGTGTGTGTGTGTTCCAGGCGAGGTGCACATGCCGTCAGGGAAGACGGCCCAGCCTGAGATCATAGACAACAAGGACGGCACGGTGACCGTCAAGTACGCGCCCACCGAGGGAGGCCTCCACGAGATGCACATCAAGTACAACGGCACACACATCCCAGGTCAGCCCTGCACGCACGCACACACACGCTCACCTGTGCACACAACCTCACCTGTGCACACACCCTCACCTGTGCACACATGCTCACCTGTGCACACAGTCTAGATTCCTCCCTGTGTTGGTAGTTCCTCTCCTGTCTTGATCTCTCCGTCCTTCTAGATCTCTGCTTTCTCTTTTCTGTCCTCCCTCCCTCCTCTCCTCCCCTTGATCCTGTCCTTATTTTCCTCTTTCTAATTTGTAACCAGTCTGTTTCCCCCCCGCTCCCTATCTGCCCCCAGCTCCCCCCCCCCCCCTCCAAGTCCACAGGTGTTCTCAATGCTAGGAGTGTTTGTGTGCGAGTCACGCACAGCTCTCTGCTCTGTTCAGACTGATGAATTTCCTGTCAGCATATTTGTGCATTGAAGTCATACACAGGACATAGCATGGGGATGTGGGTGAGTGAGGATGAGTGTGTGTGTTAGCGTGCGTGTGTGCGCTAATGCGAGAGTTGAAAAGATGAGACGGTTGAAGAGATGTCTTTTAAGTACCCAAACACCCAAAATGTTTTTTTGATTTATGACAAGTGGTGAGAGAAACCTCCATGACATCAGATGGAGAGAATGTGTGTGTGTTTGAGAGAAACAGAGCAAGCGAGCGAGAGCAAATGTGTGCGTACATGTTCGCATTTGGTCATGTCTGTGTGCTCGTCGCGGCCCTCATGTCAGTGCTTGTCCTGGGGGGGGGGGGGTTAGGGTGGGGGGGACGGGGGGACAGGGCTTGGCGGCGTACCGCCGACGACTCAGTTTACCATCAGATAATCCTATCTGGTGATGTCATCGTTCGTCTGATCAGACACGGAGGGGGGGAGGAGTCTCCTAAATCACCTGCTGAGACCCACCATACCTTTGATCCCTGTTGCTCCCAGCAACAGTCTTGTGCTCGTTGCCCTGTCATTTCCCCTGGTATGAGTACAGATCCAGATGTCATTATGGGATATCCTGCCTCACGGTCCTCAGTAAAGCTGAATGAGCTGCCCATTGTCTATTGTTTGATATTATGACTGCTTCAGTCTGGCTAAGTGTTTTGTGCATTGCCATGGGTACAGTTCCATTAAGAACCTCAGACCCACTGGTCCTAGTTAAACCTAACAAGCATCCAATTAACTTTAGAGGGCAAATTGTAAGTGTGTTAATGAATGGGTAACCCTGTCATGTACACGGCGCTACGACATGGCTGCATTTTTCCTCTGTCTGTGGCTCAACAATCTCTCATCCCAACCACAGAACCCCTGGGGAGGACGAGGAAAACATGTCGACCTAAATCTCTAACGGGTTTTGTTTTAGTTTCGTTTTTTGCCATCCATGAAATGGTTTTGTTCTGACTTTCTTTTGTCGGTTTGGTCCACGCAGAGAGTCCCCTCCAGTTTTACGTCAACAACACCAACAGCCCCAACGTGACAGCGTCCGGCCCCGGGCTCATCTACGGCCTGGCCAACAAGACGGCCACCTTCACCATCTACACCGAGGACGCAGCAGAGGGTACGGGATCACGACCACATCGTTCCCATGACGATGGACCCAGATCCATCTTCCTTCATGTCTAGATGCCCAAACACTGCTACTCTCATATACAGTACATCTGAAATAGATGGATACATTTGAAATATTAGCATGTGTGTGTAGGTGGTTTGGACCTGGCCATCGAGGGCCCCTCCAAGGCAGAGATCAGCTGTGTGGACAACAAAGACGGCACATGCACGGTCACCTACCTGCCCACGCTGCCCGGCGACTACAACATCCTGGTCCGCTACAACGACAAGCACATCGCCGGCAGCCCCTTCACCGCCAGGATCACTGGTAAGACCTGGCATGCTCTCCTGTATCCCACCTGCAGCCCCCCCCCCCTCCTCCTCCCCACTGGCACTGAGTAATGACATCATCCGACAAGGAGCCATGACGGCATCATGCACTGATGACTAGAACACCCAACCCCCAGAAACGCTTAACTCACAACAGTGGTTGTCCAAGCTTAGAATGTTCTAGGGCGGATGGGGGGGGGGGGGATGTTGTACACATAGAAACTGCCCCTGATTTCAGGTAGCCAGGTAGGAAAAAACCCAGGAGAAGGCTACTACAGTCATATAACCATGACCCCCCCCTTCCCCTCTGTTCCTTGCAGAAGACAACAAGCGCAGGTCTCAGGTGAAGCTGGGCTCGGCAGCGGACTTCTCCCTGGACATCAACGAGACGGACCTCAGCCTGCTGACGGCCAGCATCAAGGCCCCCTCCGGGAGAGACGAGCCCTGCCTGCTCAAGAGGATGCCCAACAACCACATTGGTGAGAGCCAGGACACGGGACACGCTGCACCTGCAGGCTGCGGAGCAGCGGGAACTGTGGAGGGATGCTGGGTTGTGTATACTGGATGGGCCCAGTATAAAGGAGAGCAGGGATGGAAGTAGAGGGATAGGAGGCATGGGGGGTGGGATAGGAAGCGCGGGGGGGGGGGGGGGCAGAAACATACCTCAGCCCGTCTGCGTTTTCTGCAGCAGTAGATCCACTTATCTGCTCGTGCCACAGATGCCGCTGTCAAGAAGATGAATAAGACCATTGCCTTTGTCTGTCAGGTATGTCGAAGAAGAATGTTGCCTCACTCTCTCTCTCCCGGTTTTTCCCCCCTCTCTCTCCGTCAGGTATTTCCTTCATACCGAGGGAGGTTGGGGAGCATCTGGTCAGCATCAAGAAGAATGGGCGCCACGTGGCCAACAGCCCCATCACCATCATGGTGGTGCAGTCTGAGATCGGCGACGCGGGGAGGGTCAAGGCGTACGGCCAGGGCCTGGTCGAGGGACGCACGTTCGACATGTCCGACTTTGTGGTGGACACCAGGGAAGCAGGTGAGCCCTTTGGCGCTCGTACCACAGCTCTGACCCTCTGCCTAGAACCTCCCTCTTTCTGTTTCTAAACGAGCCCACTGCTCCGCTCTGTGAATCAAGACTCAAACCCTCAACTGTATCTCACTAAGCTTTTCTATAATAGTCTTGCTTAGCCACTCATTGTCTTCATGTGCCTCTGGAAAAGAGACTAGCTACAGGGGCTAGTTACATCTGACCTCCATCGTCCTGCTGTAGAACATTCTAGATCTTCTTATAGGATGAGGCTGTGGGCCTCAGCACTTGGAACATTCCGATTTTAGAAATCCATTTGTGTTTTGGTGGCCAGTTACTTAGTGAAGTGCAGGCCACTTTGGGCCCAGTATGATAGACGTGGAGGTGAAGCAGGTCTGGGGGGGGGGCAAGGCCTTATAGGGTGTGAGAGACCATGTTTAGTCATCAGTCTCTGCTGGGACTGGGCAACATGCCTGTCCCATTACCTGGCTGTCTAAGCTCTCTGGGGTGCTCCGGTTCCAGTAATTGGACCTACGTAAGTGCGAAACTAAAACTTTTTCTGGGGGGGGGCCAAACATTTCCTTTTCACATATTTGTTTCTGCGTAATTAGGTAGGATGGCCTCCACCCAAGATTTTAAGGAGTGGCTCAATGGTGGCCACAGAGGGACAGAAATAATCGTAATAGTTAGTGCCATGAGAGTGCCTGTTTGTTTTTGGAAGCATGCTCGATTGCAAAAATGTTCTAGTTTAACGAGCTGTTCTCCTAATCCTAATCTTTTCATTAAATTCATTATGGGACAGATTACAGGGTATTAGCACAATTAGCCTGTTTTCTCCATGTCTTCATACTACACCATACCCTGGCAGGCGCGAAGTTTTGTCACCATCATTATTTTGTATCCATCTTATTACAATCCCTCCTAAAATCAACTTGACACCTCTCAAGTTAGGGAGCTGTGTGCCCTTACACAGCTTCAGCTGGCTCCTAAAGGCCTGTGCGTGTGTGCTGCGTGAGCGTCCCTGTGTCTCTAAGGCCTCCTGTGTGCGTGTGTGTGTCTCCAGGGTACGGAGGGCTGGCTCTGTCCGTCGAGGGGCCCAGCAAGGTGGACATCCAGACGGAGGACCTGGAGGACGGCACCTGCGGCGTGTCCTACTGCCCCTCAGAGCCCGGCTCCTACATGGTCTCCATCCGCTTCGCCGAGGAACACATCCCAGGTGAGCCCTCCGGGAAAGGAACGGCATTGTAGAGCAGCAACACGCAACTAGGAGCACTAGACGGAAGGACTCCTCCCCCCACTCACGCTGGTGTCGTGCGCCCGTCCCTCTCTCTCCAGGAAGCCCGTTCACGGTGAAGGTGACGGGGGAGGGCCGTATCCGGGAGAGCATTACACGCCGCCAGAAAGCAGCGTCCGTCGCCACCGTGGGGAGCGCCTGTGACCTCAACCTCAAGATCCCAGGTAGGGGAAACCACGTCACTACCCCCCCCCCCCCCCTCATCCCTCAACCCTGCCCAGCAGAACAGTATGGCCTAACCCAGTAGTAGAACCACAGGCGTACTGTGGGCCGAACCTCAGCTGCAAAGTCAAGTCCCCGGGATCTGCTTTGGGGGGATAAGTAGTGCAGTGGTCCGGTCTTTCAGTCTGGTCCTGAGAGTGTGAAAGGAGTCCTGGCTGACAGTGGTGATCCATGCGTGTTCATGTCTGCTGCTCCAAGGCCTCCTCTCTGATCACGTCTGTGTTAAACTCTCACCTTTTTTAGTGCTGGGATGGACCTTTGGTTATATGAAGCTGTTCTACAGGAGACATCTGCTACCGTGTGTGTGTGTCAAATAAAACCCAGTCAATGGTGTGAAAGGTGTAACCTGAACCTGAACAGTCATGGCCAGATCCTCCCTTCCCCCCCCCCCCCCCTCTCCATCTGTGAGGCTAGCTAGCCTTGGACAGACTTGATTTACCCATAAACACATGCCTCGAATATGCACCCAGAGGCATCCCGTAACCATAAAGCAGCTTCCTCTTTTCCTTTACTGGCCATTAAAGAGCAGACACTGAACATGACTGCATTCACCTGCTCTGCCGTCAGTAAACATGTGGGCAGGACATGGGGAAAGGTGTGTGGTGAGGCACAGTTGAAGAATGTAGAGCCTAAAGAGCTGGTTGTAGGGAACTGAAGTGTGTTGGAGTGTAGGGTGGGGCGCTGAATTCTACAGACGCTGTCTCAGTTCTCGGAAACCGGAAGATGAATGCCTCGCTCTCAATACCTGCCTTTGTCTAGCTCGAGTCTCTCTCCCCTCTGGCCTCTCCCCTCTGGCCTCTCCCCTGGCCTCAGGCTTTTCACACATGACCTGGTAGATATCCAGATCTCAGATCTCCAGGTCCTGCCACTGGGGTGTGAACAGAGAGCTGCAGAATGGAAGGTTCTATTGTAGGTGAAAGGCAGGAGAGAGAAGGTGATAGAAAACCTCTCTCCACTACAGGATTTTTTTTTTTTTTGTAGTGTTACAATGTGGCTGCACTGTTTCAACACTGCTTGTCTTACCACTGGTTAGCCTAGGACACAAATTGATTTTTAATTTTTTTTGCCCTGATCTAATGTAAACCATATGTGGACAGTAATACAAGGCCCCTGCCTCCAAGTACCGAGGTTCAAAACAGACGAGACGTGGCCAGAAGACGTGTGCAGTCGCCTCCCTGCAGAGGGAGATGAGCAGCTGCACGCTCTCCTCAGGGCCAAGGCCGCGCCTCCAGACTCTCCTCCTCTCCTCTTCTCTCTATTCTAGCGCTTTCTTCAACCCCCCGGGGCATCGGGCTTTTACGCTGTTTCTCCTGTCTGCCAAAGATGTGCTTCCCGTGTCTTCTCTGTTACTTCTCTGGGAGCTCGTCCTGTGTTCACTTCTTCCTCACTTGATTTCCTTCCTGTCGTTTCCTCTCTTGTCCTCCCTCCTGTTCCCTCCATCCTTTTCTTTTCCTGTTTCATCCTTCCTTCCTGCCCCCCTCCCCTCCTCCTCGCAGTGACCTGGTTCCTCTTGGCCCTGTCGCGGGAGGTTCTGTCCCGGGGGGCCCACCGGGCACACTGCTCCCTGTGGTTAAAGGGCCGCGGCGGCCCCGTGTTCTCGGGGGTGTCGGGCCTGGTGCTGGGCCGGGCCCGGGGCGCGTGGGTCGGGGCGGCGCCCTCGAGGCTGGAGGGTGCGTTGTAAATTCCGCTGGGCATGTGGAAGACGAGGTTGGCAGAACCGTGCTCCCATCATCCTTCTGAGTGTTGAGCGTGTGCAAGGAGGAGGGTGGAGGAGGATGAAATGGAACATCTGGATGGACCTGCTTTTGATGTGTGCTGATTCATGCCTGTGCTCCCCCCCCACCCCGAGTCTCCTGCATCTCTGCTTTCTCTCACTGGCCTCCGTCCTCCGGGCTCTGTGTTCACCCGCCTCCCTCTCCTCCCCGCAGAGATCGACATCCATGACGTCACGGCCCAGGTCACCAGCCCCTCCGGAACCACAGAGAAGGCGGAAATGGTTGCGTTGGGCAACAACACCTACTGCGTGCGTTTCGTGCCTCACGAGATGGGCGTGCACACGGTCAGCGTCAAGTACCGGGGCCAGCACATCCCCGGGAGCCCCTTCCAGTTCACCGTGGGGCCCCTGGGGGAGGGAGGGCCTCACAAAGTACGCGCTGGAGGCCCCGGGCTGGAGAAGGCCGAGGCTGGAGCTCCAGGTGCTGAGCATTTACTGAGTAAACACACACACAAACACACACACACACAACGACACTAACTGTTATATCTCTCTCCCCCCCAGCTGAGTTCAGTATCTGGACACGAGAGGCAGGGGCCGGAGGGTTGTCCATCGCCGTGGAGGGCCCCAGCCGGGCGGAGATCTCCTTTGAGGACCGGAAGGACGGCTCGTGCGGCGTGGCCTACGTGGCCCAAGAACCTGGTAGGGAAGCCGCCGCCAGCGTGCATGAACGAGGAGGAGGGAGGGATTCCTCCACTTGCCTGAATAACCCCCCCCCCCCCGACGGGTCTCTCTGCTGTACACTCTCATCCTCAGTGTCTCTCTCTCAACTCCCAGCATTCTCTCTGTCTACCCCACAGGTGACTACGAGGTGGCCATCAAGTTCAACGAGCAGCACATCCCCGACAGCCCCTACCTGGTGCCTGTGTGCGCCCCCGTGGACGACGCCCGCCGCCTCACTGTTACCAGTCTTCAGGTGAGGCACGAGGAAACACCTCCACACCTGGACGTGTCCGCAGCTAGCAAACCCCCCCCTCCACCCCCCCCACAGAGCCCTGCTCAGGCCTTGACCCTTGAACCCTCTCACAGCCTGCCCTGCTTTTTAGTGGCAGAAAGGAAGTTATGGCCCTTTTTCAGTATCTGGTTTGGTGTCTCAGAATCAAAGAAAGACCCTTCGTGGTCTATATAGCCAACTTATTATTAAAAAACGCCTTCCGATGCGTCTCAGTTTCAAGATAAGATCTTATCAAGTCCCAGGAAACAAACACAGTTGTACGATTTATCTAATATCCTGACTTTCTGATTTCTCGGATACGCACGTCCGTCTGAGGTCGCTAAGCTGCCATCAGATAGAGCAGTAATGAGCTGATGGTTTTCAGGTGTCCTCTGTATCTGAGAGCTCTGTTAAAGGAGGCCTCCAGGACAAGCTTGCTCCATGATTGACCCAGGGTGTTCCTTTCAGTTTAACTCCCCTCTAAGACTCTCTGAGGTGAGATATAACTGAACATGAAATGTCTCCCGCCCCGAGAAGCAGTCAGTCATGGGAGCTTTTGGATACGATTTACTCTTGGCTTTGGTTCATTCATGTCAAGTCAGTATGAAGCCACGGTTGACTCTGTGTTTTTGGCAGGAAATCTAGAATATAAGCGTTATGCCAGGCGTCAAATATGGACGACAGTAGATTTGGTAGTGTTAAACTTGTAATCTACCCACATAAAAGCAATTGACATAAACGTAGTTAATGTAGCAACAATGTAATCGTAATTAGAAAACTTTCCTGTGCCCTGAGGCATCAAACATTTTTGTTTTTGTAAATACCACTTTAACCCCGGCCTCTTGGCTTTGCATAGCTGCGGACATCCATGATACCTGTGTGCAGAAGCTGGTGTTTCTCTTGTGTTTCATTTAAAGGCTCCTTAACAGAATCCCAAGCCTCTCACATAGGCCATGGCTAAAGCAGAGAGAGGCCGACTCCAGCCCCGCCCTCACACCTCCTAACCCCACCTCCCAGTCCTCTGTCTGGGTGTCACAAGCCTAGCTGGTACCTATGGTGTAGTCGTGCTCCAAGTAGTGTACCCTTTAGTCCCTGTCCTCTATAGACCCGTAGACCCCAGCTGTAGCCCTGCTCCTAGCTGTGCTGTGCTGCAAGAGGGCTCCTGTTAACCTCTCTCTGCTTTAACCTCTCGTGAGCTCAGGTAAAAGTACCTTCCGTGTTTCCTCAGGTGGAATCTTTTCCAGCACGTAGCTGTGTGTTAATTATAGAACTTACCACTCTGATTGGAATCTGGTCTCGTGATGATTTGAAGGTGTAGTGTTTTGATAAGTCGGTTGTGATCCCGTCTACGCTGTATTGCCCCGGAACAACCCTTCACCCTGTGGTGCCGGGGAGCCAGGGAGGGCGACTTGGCTGACCTTGTTGACTGTCTTGCCCCTCTACCAGGAGTCAGGGCTCAAGGCCAACCAGCCGGCATCGTTCGCGGTGCGTCTGAACGGGGCAAAGGGCAGCGTCGACGCCAAAGTGCACAGCCCCTCGGGGGCGCTGGAGGAGTGCGCCGTGTCTGAGCTGGAGCAAGGTGAGGCTTCGGGCGGCAGACAGGACTGATCGCATCCTTCCCCGGGGTGTTTTGAACCATGTGAAGATGGGAGGGGCTGTCTTCTGCCTCCCCCCTTTTCTCTTCCTTCTCCTCATCTTTGTCCCCCCTCTCCCTGGCTCCCTCGTTCCCCCCTCCCCCAGACAAGTATGCCATCCGCTTCATCCCCCGGGAGAACGGCCTCCACTCCATCGACGTCAAGTTCAACGGCAGCCACATCCCCGGCAGCCCGTTCCAGGTGCGCGTGGGCGAGCCGGGCCAGAGCGGGGACGCCGGGCTGGTCAGTGCCTACGGGGCGGGCCTGGAGAAGGGGACCACAGGTGAGCTCCTCTCGCTGACACACCTGGGGCTGTGTGTCGTATGCACCCCGGCCCCTAGCGACGGGTACTTCCCTTTCCTGACACTGGGTTTCAAGGGGCGGTCATCTTCCCTGTCGGTCGACCTCATCAAAGTCTAGATGTGACATTCAATCAACCTTTTTTCTGACCTCCCCTGTGTTGTGTGGTTCCTTCATTCTTACGAGGTCAAGGACCAACAGTGTTGTTTCTACAGAACACCATGTACTTGCCTGTGTCTAGTATATCCACCTGCACCTTTAGAGGGCCACAATCCCTTCCATGTATCCCCCCTCCTTGACCCCACAACCCACCACCTACCCCTCCACCCCAGGACCAGGACAGCAGGGGGGGGAACCATATGGTTGGTTCTTCCACCACCAGCATGCCGCTCCAACCCTCTCTCGGTTTCATAATGCAGATTAGATCAGAGGTGTCTCGCGTTACTCCGGTTATTTGTTTTGGATCGTGTCCAAAGCTAAGACAAGGTTGTTTTTTAGGGGGGGGGGGTTTGAGTCTGTGTTTTGTTGCAGCAGAGAAGAGGTTATTGGACTGACACACATGGGTTAGGAATGTAGGTCCTTGCATTCTGGCAGCACATTGGTGAGCTTAGCAGTTTCCCCAAAGTCACGTATATATATATTTTTTTAACGCTATATTAGAATGCAGCGAAAACCATTAGTGATATGTCACAAGACGTTAAATCCTGCTGTTAAATGTGCAGCCCGGCTGAGTAGCCCTCTGTGTCCCAGGATGAAGAAAAGAGTCAAGGTTTTATCGTCAGTTTTAAATAGCACAGCGCAATGGTACAATGGTAGTGCTAAAGTATAACAACCTTGTAATGGTCCAATCGTAAATCTGCCTTTTTACGATGCTGCCCTGCCCTTATGTCTACTTCAGATACCTTGGGTGTGTATGTGCATGCGTGTCTGTGTCTATGTGCATGTGCAGATGATTTATTTATGCAGCCAGTCAGTCGGCTGCATCTGCCGGCTATCACCTGACTTCCAGATGTCTTGTCACATGGGAGCTGCGCTACCAAAACTCTCAAAGTTCAATCTCCCAGAGCGACTCCACTCTCACCAGCATTGTCTTATCTTATGAGAATAGAGATCTACGGAAATCCAAAGAAAAAACGCAAACAAAACTGTGTGTCTGCAGGAAACAAGTCAGAGTTTGTCATCAATAACTCCAAAGCTGGGCCCGGAGCGTTGGCGCTCACCATCGAGGGCCCGTCCAAAGTCAAGATGGAGTGCCAGGAGTGTCCAGAGGGCTACAAGGTCCACTACACTCCCATGGCCCCCGGAAACTACATGATCAGCATCAAGTACGGGGGGCCCAACCACATCACCGGCAGCCCTTTCAAGGCCAAAGTCACTGGTAAGAAATGCTCTTGGAATCGCTGCCTCCAACCGGTGACGTGGAAAACGACCGACGGCGTCAGGAAACGACATCCTATTTCATTTCTCTTCTCACAAGTGGCTCTGCTTGTTCCGCTCTCCTCCGCCACTGCTCATCTTCCCCCCCCCCCTCCCCCCCATCAGGTCCTCGCCTGGTCGATGTGAACAACGCCAGCGAGACCTCCACCCTGATGGTCGAGCCTTTCGCCAGGTCGTCCAGCGCCAGCTCCAACAGCGCACTGCCCAGGACGGCCTCAGACGCCAGCAAGGTGCTCAGTCGAGGCTCAGGCCTCAGCAAGGCCTACGTGGGCCAGAGGAGCAGCTTCTCTGTAGACTGCAGCAAAGCTGGTAAGAAGCCTCTCGAAGAATTCAGGCAGGCCCCAGTGTGTCTGCACCGGTCTCAGTCTTGTCCTCACATCTTCCTTCACTGGGTGCCCTAATGAAACCCTGTGTTGTGTAATGCTGTGTTGGCTGTCTACTGGGGGTGTGTAGCTGACTGATGTTGGTCCCTGTTCCCCAGGTAAGAACATGCTGCTGGTGGGGGTCCACGGGCCTCACGTTCCCTGTGAGGAGGTGCTGCTCAAGCACATGGGCAGCATGCAGTACAACGTCAGCTACATCCTCAAAGAGCGGGGGAACTACATCCTGGCGGTCAAGTGGGGGGAGGAGCACATCCCCGGCTCGCCGTTCCACGTCACCGTCCCATAATGCACCGGGGAGCCGGTGGAGTGGGCCGCTCCGCACTCCCACCAGAAACGTGTGATTAGTAAGACCATGGAACTGTCTATAGCCCCAATGTTAGGAATTGACAAATTTGCACTTGGTGACATTTTATACTGTAAGGGACAGGTAAATCCTTGATATTGCATTACACAACGATGCACATTTTCCAAATTCACTCCTAATAATAGGATTATCGACAGAATAACAGGATTCACTCTGCCACAATTTATAATTTAAAAGAGACCAATTGAACTGGAAAATGTGGAACAGTGTCTTAATATTTACTACTGATGTTCTGTGTTGTCTTCTTGTACTGTTGTATTACCACACTTTGACATGATTACACCAGATGCCATAGTTGACAACCCAGTGACCCATGTTGTTCAGCTGAACACTGCTATTTCCTGACTGGTTCTTCTGCAGTGTACTCCACTGTGACATGTTTGTGTGTCTGTACTGCGTGTTGAACTGGCCTCAGCTAAACTGACCACCTGGTTCTACTTGGGGAATTCTCCTGGTTTTGCTGAGCTCTGCTCCAGAAGAGATTGATGTTCCAATGATCTGTACTTTACTGTGAGCATGCAAGAAAGTCCATAGAAATTGAATGATGTTCTGTTGGTGCCATATACTAAGTACAGATCTTGGGGAAACAGATGCAACTTGGCAATTTTTTTGCGCAATCATATTGCTATTTTGAATAAATATTATCTGCTGTCTGACTGGTTTGCAACTTTGTGTTTAAATCTCAGTTGTCCATATACGATGTTCATCCACCAGAAACGAATGCTTCTCCACATGCTTTCTATACACTGCACAATCAATTCTATCCTGGTCTTAAAATCTTCTTACACTTTCAGGAATTACTTTTTGTTACTCATGTATGTACACTTCTGATTCTTGTCTCGTCTTAGTGTAGGTTCAACGATAGTTTTGATACCCATGGGATGAAAGTATTTTGTAATAAGTATTTTAAAAGACGAAACGGTCACTTTTCTTTTTGTATTGGGTAATTGAATGTGAAAAACATTAATTGATCTACATCCCGTATGATGTAGATCTTGTACATTGATGTACGATAATAAAAGCAAACTGGAAATAAAGTTGAAAGACTTCAATAAGCTTGTGGTTTTTACTGTGTGGGATGAGGTGGTCTGTGTTTGGTTATCAGCGAGGTGACAGGCATATCCCCTTTGCTCCCTGGTCAACAACACTATATATAGTTATGTAGGGATGTCCTTAGGTAGCCTCACACCAAGACCTTTAACAAATCCTCAAAGACAGGATGTTACATCTGCAGGGGCAGGAAGGCCGAGTGGCCAAGTGACTGCAGAGGAAAGACAGTCACAGACAAGTAAATGATTGTTGATGCTGCTAAAAATGGTTGGTTTTGTTCTCGTTTTCCCCCTTCAACAACAAAAGCATCCTTTTTATTGTCAATGAATCCCTGTGCTGCTATCCTACTTGTTAACTGAAGGGTAATTGGTGAATGAATGGATCTTCTGTCCTGTTACACAATAGCTTAGGCCTGGAAACTCTTTATAGCTTCCTGGTTTTATTTTTGTTTGTGAAAATTAACTGAAATGTAGGGGGAAAAAGAATGATGGAATTGCGTACGTAAATGGCTCCTCCTGCCTGTAGAGAGTTAGGGTTCTGTAATCCAGTCATTCCATTTGTAGTCCAATCACCACCATGTCTTTGTTTTACACAACATGGAGTATTCATCTAGACTTATACTGCCATCATCTGGACAAACTGTGCAACATCATCCATTTAAATGAATGGGTGTCCTATATTTCCTTGCTTCCTCACCTACCCGGGCCTGAGAATACAGGAACAGGATATGGTAACTGAATCGGTCGTCCACCAGAAAAGAGATTCTCCCTTCTTTGTTTCAACAGTGCCTGTGCAGATGAAAGAAACCAGATCAAGTGTAGGTGCAGCGCTAGCCCATAGAGATGCACGCCCTCTTCTCTGGTTGGGTGACCCGAGAGAGAGAGAGAGAGAGAGAGGGAGAGAGGGAGAGAGGGAGGGAGGGAGGGCAACATACCACTCTTAGGTTTCCCAGAAGCTCCTGTGTTATTGTCTGTGGAGCTGCCACCAAGTGCTTCAGCTCCTCCACGCAGGGGGTCCTACTAGCCAGCTCTGCTTTCAGGACAGGAAAGCCATCCTCACATCCTGATCTGAGGGAATGTTAAGTTGTTGTGTTGAACGCAATTGACCAGCTTGTAGTCCAGAGACTGGGGAGTGAAAATGAGGAACCTGCTGACCACCCAGAACCAGAACTGCTACCGGGAGCAGATAGAGAAGGAGACCTACACACGGCTGGCCTGGAAGAGTCGCTACAGCCACCAGTTCCCCACTGCCTTCATCTCACGCAAGACCAGAGACCTTGGGCTTCCCAAACTTCAACTCCCAGAGTCCTCCAGGACCAGGCCTGCCCTCCCCCCGGTCCTGAAGCCAGGGGGGGAGAAGAGAGAGGTGCCCGCTCCAGTGGTGGTGCAGCGGTCCCTCAGCGAAGCCCCCCTGATGAGAGCGGTGACCCCCCAGACCACGGCAGACCTGTTCCAGGGCTTCTCCAAGGAGGGGAAGGGGCGCACCTTGTACCTGCACAGACGAACCCAGAAAGGCCCAGAGGAGAAGTTTGACTATCCTCTCCTGTCCTCCTGGGAATACGGCTGGAGACTGGGTGAGATATTACAGTCTTTACTCATACTATGTCAGTACCATTTGAAAGTGACCAGAAAGTGGGACTCACTTGTGAGATGTGCGACGAGTCACTTTCATAGCTTGATCGAGGTGACTTTAAAGGATTAGTCAATGATATCTCACATGCTGTTGCAGTTGCTTATATCTTAGTGTTTTATCGTGACGTACGATAATGCTATCAAAAAAACTAAAACGTTGTGTTTCTAGGTGACTATGAACAGGATTACAGATCTCCCACCAACGGGAAGTCAGGAGTGGTGAGGAACACTTTCTATGCGAGGAATGGGATTTTCAATTTTCCAACAGCGACTGATCGTCTTGGGTAACAAGCTGAACAGCCTTCTCTTTCCTGCTGTTTCGGCCTTGTAATCGCTGACCTCGAATGAAAAGCAATTCCCCCCAAAGAACGAGTATGACAGTATAATTTGTTCCGTTTTTATAACTGATTATTCAAAAAGTGTCTTATAAAGTTGTTTATTTCAATGACATGCGTTAAATGGATTTCATAATGTTACAAGGCATTGTTTGGCTGAATGGTTAGTACATTTTGAAAAGTCAAAGATCCCACATGCTTTGTGTTGTGGCATTACAGCATTCATCATGATAAGACAGGTTAAAGCTGCAAGCTAACATGAGACAGAAAACAGAGACTCATACAGACTGTCTCCTAGCAACAGGGAAACAGACACCTGAAATCTTCTGGTTTATAATTAACAAGGTCAGTCAGTGTTTCATCTCTCCTGGTTATAAATGACCTGGACTGCTTTCTCTTACTGGGTCACATGACTGCAGGCTTCAGGTGAGACAGTGGTGTACAACAAGCTTTCCTCAGACCACGATCATATCCTCTCTGTTCTCTCAGTGGCCCTGGTGGTTCGACCGCAGAAAGGATGACAGGGTCTACTCACTTCAAAGCAACTCTTTGAGAAAAATATATTGTGTCTATGTTGTCTTTGATTCACACCCCATTTGGCAAACTGAAAGGGTGAGCAGGACTTTTACCTGGTGGATTTACAGTGATGTTTTTACTACATCCAAACGTCTCTGTGAATGTATTTGACTGCAGGAACTAGATCTGCACAGGTACTGCACAGGTACTGCAGCACAGGTTGGATTGAATGAAGCCTCAAAAAAGAGCACTGGAGCAAAGCGAAATACTACAGTAGAAACACTACAGTAGAAACACTACAGTAGAAACACTACAGTAGAAACACCCCCACAGACACACTTCCACAGACACTCCATCAGCCCCCTCTGCCTCTTCTCTGGGCTGCATTCACAGTGATGCACACTGGGAAATGGTCACTCACCAACAACGCCTGAAACCAAACCAGAAAGCAAAGTGATGAGGCAAACCCCCCTTGCTCTAACATACTAAACAGTGAGCAATGTGGAAAGACAAACGGTTGGCCAAAATGCTGACACCTACTGTAACTCCAGAACTCTGTGTTGTGTTACAAGAAAACTGCAAAGCTCTGGCAGAAACAGAACTGTGGACACTCTAATATCTGAAGGCTTCCGTTCTATATCCCTGACTAGTCTGGCTGAACTAGACCAGCCTGCGTCTCTGAAAGCTGTGTTCCTGATTAGGGTATCTAAAGGTGTGATTGGTCGGCTGCAGGACTGCACCTGTTGCTCTGTGAGGTGGTACTCTCGTCTGAAGTCAAACACCTCCAGAGAGGTGGGCTCCACCCCCCGGGTCATCTCCTCACCATGCAGCACCACCCTGCAGACAGAGGAGGCTGCATCAACCAGCCTGCATACAGATCTGTGTGGCCTGCATACAGATCTGTGTGAATGATCATTGACATACTTACAGTGTGCTTGAGTTAGTATTGGAAGTGTATGTGAAACTGTCTATTAACTCATGGAAGAGGAGATTCCCCAGACAGACAACATCATTCCAACTGCAGCCGGATGCAAAAGTGATGGAGAGGATGGTCTGGATAAGAGCGTCTGCTGAATGACTAAATGGATGAGGAGTGGAGAGGAGACCACAGGAGACTTTCCCCCCCCCCCAACCCCGACGAGAGCAAACCTGTCATAGGCACAGCTGGTGGACTCCTTCACTGTGGTGTCGATGTTGTCGCCTGTCAGCCACAGGAAACTGCTGTTAGACCTCAGGCGGATGTTGCCCCACTCCCTCTGAGGTACGTAACCACACGCCGCATTAAAGTCCCCTATGATGAGGTAGTTCTGTAGAACAGATCAAACAGGACAAAGATCGTATAACAAAAAAAGCACAGAGCTTGAAAGAGATCAGCTTCTCTTGTTATAGCTTTGCTCTTGATACAGAACGGCTTTAACACACTGATACAGACTATCCACTGCACAGTAAACACACAACAGACCTCTCATTGTCAGGAAATGGTCTGCATGAACATGAAATAACTTGTTTAGCCTTGGTTGATTTGAGTTACAATCTTTTGTACTGTAGTGTTCTAGAACATAAGGGCTATAAATAGCTAGTGAGATGGGAACCACACTATGGATTTGGTTCTAAGAACGGCCAGTATCCTTCCCTGAAGGACAGTTTGAGCTGATTAGGGAGTAGCACAACAGGTTTATCAGGGTGTGTCTGTCTTAGTAATGTACCTCAGAAGTCCATCGCTGGTCCACATCCTGGAAGACATCATAGAGTTCATCTATCTCTCTCACGGCGGCATCTGGGGTGGTGTGGATGGGGATGATCACAAAGTCTTTCACTTCTGAGATGAGAGAGGGAGGGGCACGTCTTCCATTAAAATCTTTAAAGATTCAAGCATTTAAAATACACTCTTGTCATTCGGTCTAAGCACACAGTGGATTGGTCGAGCCCTCAGCAGAGCTGTAAAGATAACTGAAGAGGTCAAACTGTTCTTTAACTTTTATATCACTACTGAACAAATCGAATCCTTCTAAAAGTGGCAACCCTACTTAGAGAGATGCTTGTCGGTCTCTGTTACTTGACCTGTCTTGGGGGAAGAGAACCAGACAACGAAGGGCTCCCTGGAGAAGGCGTCCACGTCTCCAGCCTGGGTGTCAGGGTACTGGTACGTTGACTGGACAGACACCAGCCTCTGCCTGTGACACAGAACAGACAACACATGGACAGAGCAGAGGGATGAAACACCAGTTCACAAGCACCACCGGAAGCCTCCTCACAAGGACTGGGTCCCCATTTGGAACTGACCTGTAGATGAAAGCATACTGCTCCTTGTAAGACTTCCGTCCCAGCCTCTCACTGATGATGTAGTTGTACTCTGCCTTCCTGGACCTGTATCTACTGCAAGGTACAACATAAGAGAGTTTGACTTGCTAGTGTTGGCCATTTGTGATACGGGAAATGTGAAAAACCAATGGAAGAAGCCATGAGGCGATAACAAAATGACATTCTTCCTCTTGTGGCACAGGGGATAAATGCTTATTGAGTTGTTTTATGTATGTACTGTGTGTAGCTTAATAATTTTTTCATACATGATTGCAGGATATTTGATTGTTTGTATTTTTGTGTGGTTATGTATGTTTCTTTGTGGGTTTGATTTGATGGGAGGGACTTGAGGATGTTGCTGAGGAGTGATTGGACATCCTCACCTGTTGCTGAGGAGCTATTGGACATCCTTACCTGTTGAGGCGTGTCATCAGCTGAGGGAAAGCAGTCCCACTGGTGTCTTTAATTTCCATGATCAGCATGATGTCACAGCGAGCAATGATCTGCATTGCAGAAAGTTCTCTTTTTAAGAAGACTGACCAAATCCTGTTTCTGATAACTTATCTAACATAATTAGTAAACATGAAACAAGCTTGAAACTGCATTAGTTCCACCAACTATTTCAGATCAGGGACATATCTTAACAGTTATTAAAACAGGATAGTACATTGTCCATCGTCATGGGAAACAAGGCATTCTCTGTTTCCCAGCTTGCTATTTTCTGCTAACCTTTAAATTACACTTTCAGTTCTCCATTTATTGAGATTCATTCTCAGTTTCTATTATGAAAATGTAGCTGTAGACTAGTATATTCTGTTGCATTATGCAAAGTATTTTCCTACTAAATATACAGTATCCTCTTGACAACTTCACTAATACTCCTCCTAATGAGAGAATGACTTTAGAAACTTTGAGTTCAAGAAGTTCTACTGTAGTAATGCTAGGGGTTTGAAGTGCAAAGGTTGTTCTGTTTTCTGAGTTTGAAGTGCAAAGGTTGTTCTGTTTACTCAGTTGAGGAATAATTGCCATGGGCATGTACCGTTAACACAGTTTGCGAAATAGGAATGTATTGGAGCAGCCAACTACTGGGTAGTTAGCAACGTTTCCTTCACTCATAATAGATTCAACATCCATGCATTGTTTTGAACACATCCTGCCACAGACATAAATAAAGATGTTGTAAAATACACACAGCATGTACTAGAAGCACAATATTTACACATAACACAGACTTTGCATGTTACATCTCTGTTCTGTTTAATGGGTTTAGCTTTAATGAATGATTCACAATATACAGTATTAACAGGTGGACCACATCTGACGTACTTACATCTAGAATCACATCTACCACCTCAGTCTTCTCCATCTTCCTCTCCCCGAAGGACTGGATGTTAAAAGAGCATATCTTCAGGGAGGAGACCTCACTGATGGACAGCAGGGCCAGAGCAAACCAGATGCCTGCCATTATTGACACAAAGGCAGCACAGTTCTGACCAGGTTTGACTGAGGGGTCACCAGTACAGTGGCTGATGATAGTTTCCTGTAGGACAGTTATAGGCTTAGCTGTGTGACTCCTAGCACCTGACCTGCATGATTGTTCAGAGGAAACCACCTCCTATTCTCAGTTCTATTTTTACAAAGATGTTGGGTATCTGACTACTCTGCGGTTCCTGCTGCCTGTGACAGAGAAGTCACAGAGTACTTAGACAGACACCCACACTGGTAGGAAATGTGTTTGTATATTAGATATATTGATGTCTTCAACGGTCGAAAATGTGTAGCAGCAGTTACACACGAGGTTCACACCTCACCTCTATGAACTTTCTGTATGGTTTAGATCAGTGGTTCCCAAACCTGTCCTCAGGGACCACCTGTCCTGCATGTTTTAGATGTTTCCCTGCTCCAACACACCTGATTCAAATGAATGGGTCGTTATCTAGCTCTGTAGAAGCTTGGTAACGAACATGCATTTGAATCAGGTGTGTTGGAGCAGGGAAACATCTAAAACATGCAGGACAGGTGGTCCCTGAGGACAGGTTTGGGAACCACTGGTTTAGATGAAATGTAGAACTGCAACCGGATACAAAAACCTTCTCGGAATAAAAAATAAAATAGGCCTACACGTTTTCAAGTTGAACAGGCCATCTCTTTAACTAGGTCTAAACGTCAATTAAAGTATACTTTGAGAACGGTTTAATTTAACTGTCCCAACAGTTCACACGAACATCGATTTTATTCTGATATAATTGTAGTGATTGCTCTGAAGCTATGTTAGATCATAGTAGAGGCTAGGGGAGACTGTAATGATACAATTAATGAGCTCTATTGAACCGACTCTGCTGAGGCGATCACAGAGAATCACTTATCATGGCAATTTCATGGGTACTCAGAATAGTTACAATACAGCATCATAAATAGAATATTATTTTCGGAAGAGGATAAGCTATTTGTATCCGACAATGCGACTTTGATAGTATTTTTAGTCGGCAGTCAAGAAAATTACATATCCACGCGCGTTCCCCTCCCCTTTAAGGCAGTTGAAAGGTTCTTGTATATTTCGCAAACACTGTTTCTAATCTGTTTTAGCAGTGAGTCAGATGAAGATCAAGATGCACCGATGAAAATTACGGTGTTATATATAGACGGAGCACAGACGGATATTCATGTTCGCTGGATCAACAGTGTTCCTTCGTTAGTGCCTGAAGACGAGAGGTAAGGTTTTGAACCTGCACAGCTCAAGCTATTTATTTAAGTGTTACAGTATAGAAGCTCCATTGTCAAAAAATGGATAGCCTACCACACTCTACTGGAGATAACAATATCTACGTTACATGACCTAAACCGATTGGACAGTTTAGCAAATTAGCATTCGGCACTCTGTCATTTCCAGTTGTTCTTGGGTCCGTGAACGCATCACCTGGCATTTTCTATATGGGTCACGTTTTACCAGGTGTATTAATAGACTACAACCACTGCAATGTGCTTTTTAGGTTGAATTAGTTATAGCTGAGGAGATCCATTTTCGTTCCACTAGCGCAGTGCTGCTCTTACGCAACATAATGTAGCGGGGTTCTCCCCTAACAGACACCCTAACAGATTAATCCTTTCCTACCTCGGTCTATGTTCCTTGGTAAATGCATTGACAGGCATTGCTTATTTTTCACATAATGGGTGTACCGCCGATGTTTTACATTAAAGGCCCTCTCCAAAGGACCCGCTGAGACTCACCCTCGGACCCACTTGGTTTGCCACAGTGAATGGAAAGAATATAGGATCTATGTAGAGCACTTCTCTGTTTGTCTCTGTGTATCCTGTGGCAGGCACAGATTGATATTTCATGCTTCCATTATGCTGGTTATCGCTCCCTCCTGCCCCCCTCTCTCTCCCTGCCTCTCTATCTCTCTGCATGTCTGTCTCTCTCTCTCAGCCTCTCTTTACCAGTTATTCAAGTCTCTCTTTCAGTTAATGTTACAGCCCACTGCGTCAGAGTGATTCTGAGATTGTTGGTAAAGGAATGTGCACTGCCTTCCTGAGCACTGAACTGCTTATTGCAGCAAATAAGAGTCCAGTGAAGGCTACACTGGCTACTACTCCCTCAGAGACTGTTGTTGCTGGCTGGCTGTCTGGCTGGCTGCAGTGGTGCTCTCCTCAGGGTGCTCACACATGAGTGGCCTTGGCTGCTATGGACTGACTGTATAGGTTGTGACAGCATTCCAAGACTCCAAGGGTTGACCTCACCAAGCGCTCTGCCTCTTGGTGCATTGCAAGAGCCTGTCTTTTCCTCTTCTTTGTTAGTCTGTCCCTATGACTTGGTAATGCAGACACGTCCATCCTTTAAAATGTTGCTTTATTGGTTATGTGTATAGTACCTACTGTACTGACATTCCTGTGTTCTCTTGCAGGGGAATCTAGCCATGGACCTGGATGTTGTGAACATGTTTGTCCTAGCTGGAAGTACTCTAGCCATCCCCATCCTGGCATTTGTGGCTTCCTTTCTGCTCTGGCCAGCTGCCCTCATCAAAGTTTACTACTGGTAAGGAAAAGGAAAACGTCTTGTTCACTGAGAACAACAACAAAAAGATCATACATGCTTGAATGTTTTTATGTGGGGGAGTTTGAATTAGAGTTGAACTGGGTAATTGAAGGTTTGTGGTTTGTTGTGTCAATGTGCAGTGTTGTATTATAATTAGCCTGATTTGATAACACCCCATGGAAGTTGACCTTTAACTTCCTATCCTTTTCACATGCTTATCATTTGGGCTAAAGGTAATGGCTACACACACAGACACACACTCGTGCACACACACACTTGTGCACACACACACGCACACACACACACACAGACACACAGGCAGACAGTGTACAGTCAGTGTGACCTTACGCAAACTGCCTGGTGGACCATGACTAGGCAGAGTGAGGCAGTAAACGTCTTCACTGCTCTCGTCTCTAAGGAGGCTCTCTGGACCTGGTAGAGCTTGACTCACTCCTTCAAGGTCAGTTAGGATCATAATGAAAACTCTTCATGCTCAGTGCTCTGAGCGGTCCCTCAATGACAGTCAGCCAAGCTGAGGCCATAACACAGTGCCTGAGGGAGATTTGGAAAGATGCTGCAGCAGCAGTTCACTTGAAGCACTGTGTTGTGAAATGCTCGGGGCACGGTTCCCTATTCAAACGGCCTCCCTCCCTCTTTCGTTCTGCCCTAGGTACTGGCGGAGGCGGCTCGGCCTCAAGGTGGATTATGTCGACTGCGGAGGTTACCGGTTCTGTTACTCCCACAGAGGCAAGCCGGGGGGCGGACGGCCTTCTGTACTGATGCTACACGGCTTCTCAGCCCATAAGGACATGTGGCTGTCTGTAGTCAAGGTAATATCCCTACTTCACAGTCCTCTGCCACTGGACACATGGCCTGTGTATCATAATAAACAGCATTTCGATCGCCCGGGTTGTTTGTTGTTGGAGTTTTGAGCTGTGTGATTATTGTGCATTTCTGCTCTTTAGTTTCTCCCGAAGAACGTGCACGTGGTATGTGTTGACATGCCAGGGCATGAGGGGACCACAAGAACCAGCGCGGTCGACTACTCCATCGAAGGCCAGGTCCAAAGGATCCGCCAGGTAGGGGGCTCATCTTTGTCGTCTCATCACTTCCTGCTCTTGAAACAAAGCTTCCCATAGGTCACAATAATCTCCAATGGACATTGTTCCTTACCTACTTTGTCTCTTGAGTAGTTTGTGGCGAGCGTCCGTCTGAACAAGAGGCCGTTCCACATGGTGGGTACGTCCATGGGCGGAAACGTAGCTGGAGTGTATGCTGCCCGCTTCCCCACGGACCTCTGCAGTGCCACTCTCATCTGCCCGGCAGGTAAGGAAGCTTGTGAATGTTAACGTTTTCAACCAATGGTCTAGTTGAATCCTAGTCATGTGATATACTATAAGGAAGCTTGGGCAACAACAGTTTATTGTCAATATCAACATGAAGCTAGAATATGTGCTGCATGAGTTGACTACTGTTATAAGATATTTGACACTGAATGTCCCTGTCAGAAGGAACAACTACAATGCAACACTGTGTGGTCATCTCCCCAGGTCTTGAGTACCCTAACGAGAGTAGGTTTGTGGCACGTCTCCGTGAGCTGGAGAAGAACCAGAACAGCCAGGACATCCCCCTCATCCCCTCCACCCCGGAAGAGATGGAGGAGATGCTGAGGCTCTGCTCCTTCGTGCGCTTCAAGATCCCCCAGCAGGTACTGAGGGCGTCCACAGAGCGAGAGGTTTCCGGAAAGGCTTGAAAAGGACTGAAAATGAATCGTCATTATGCGTGTCCTTCTTAGCGAGGACATATAATTGACCTCTGGGATGCGGAAGGCATCATTGCTTCCCCTCCTACAGTACCTCCAACCCTCCATCCTCGGCTGTGCTAAACCTATGCTGCTTTCTGTATTTTTCTCTTGTGGGAAAGTTGAAGTGAAGCACAGGACCTTCATTTGTCTGTTCCGTAGAAAAGATAAGAGCTCAGCTGTTTTTTTTTCTTCTCTTTTCCCCTCCCAGATCCTCCAGGGATTGGTGGATGTGCGGATCCCCCACAATGACTTCTACCGAGAGGGTCAGTGGGTCCACTGGAATTACTGATGATAAAATACATTTTATTAGTCAACAGTTATAGAATCAGTTCATCAAAATGATTGTCCAAGTAATGCTCCGTATGACCTATTTGGAACAGAATTGATTAGTGTGCGTGTTAATGGATGTTGATAAACTATTCATGAAGGGAATGGTGTCCTCTTCTCTGTCTCTCCTCAGTTTTCATGGAGATCGTGGGAGAGGACTCTCGACATTCTCTACAAGAGAACCTGCGCCTGATCACGGTGCCTGTGCAGGTTATTTGGGGGAAACACGATCAGGTAGGATCAATTGACAACTCTTTAAGAGGAGTGAAATAATAGATTTCATTTGACTTTCTTTTTTCGTCCCACACCTTAGAAATACAAAACAAAATGCATATCTCTAGTTAGGTGTGCATCTGATAACTCGTCTTCCTCCTTATAGGTAGTAGATGTATCAGGGGCCACAGTGCTGAAAGAAGCCATTCCAGGTTGCCAGGTGGACCTTCTGGACAACTGTGGTCACTCTGTTGTGATGGAGCGACCTCGCAAAACGGCCCAGCTTATCATGGACTACCTGAACTCTCAGCACAACACGCGCAGAAGCAAGAAGCTCTCTTGAGGCATTGCCTTGTACCACTGTACAAATACAGTTACCAGCTTTGTACATAATCTAGGTTGAATATTTTTGTAATCCAGTCCAGACTCAGGGACTAAACCCGCATCACCCGGCCCACCGTACTGTCTACTTACCTCATTTTTCGGTTTTCGAAGTTAAAGCATTCATGTGGATACAAATCCATATGGATACTCTGAGTTTTGTGTTCCATCCCTGTGACACTACAAGATATAACAATGTGAAACTTGATTTAATTTAATCTTTATTTTACTGACAACTCAGTTTACGAATGTCTTCTCAGAAGAATTGTAGAAGAAAACGGGGGGAGTCAGGTGGCTGAGCGGTGAGGGCATCGGGCTAGTAATCTGAAGGTTGCCAGTTCGATTCCCGGACGGGGCACATGACGTTGTGTCCTTGGGCAAGGCACTTCACCCTACTTGCCTCGGGGAGAATGTCCCTGTACTTACTGTAAGTCGCTCTGGATAAGATTGGATTACTTGGACTAGCACATAGAACTACCTTAGTACATTTCTATTGTGCCCTAAGCAGTGGCAACCAATGCACAAAACATATTATCAATGTCAGTTATTTGTTTAATTATTTATGTCACTTCAAAAAGAATACTGATACTTGCCATGCATAATTGTGAAATACATCCTTTATAGAATTATTTCTCCTTGTCATCCATTTATTTTGGATTTTTTACCATTACAAATTGTATGCGAGTTCAGCTGTTTTAAGACCCAGATTTAACAGTGTGATCATGAAAACAGTGCAAAGACGTGGACAGAGGACTAGAGGTGGTTTTGTCCGACTTCATCGCTAGATGGCGATATAGGCCCTCTAGAGCCCTTGTTTACAAGTTGTTTTGCGCACGCGCACCTAGAGGACAAACACGTGGGCGGGGGTTAAGAAGCAAGCAAACTTGCTGGCATTCATTAACATTTTAATGCGGATTCTACCAAAGAAAACATATTTGTGCTATTGGTGAGTATAGCAGTACAGATACACATATTTCGTTGGGTATTTTTGTGGCGTGGGGTAGTATAAATTAGTCTCACTAACTAGGTAGCATCTAGCTACCTAGCATACTTCCACATGCATGACGGATATAGCTTGTCTAACGTGGTATTAGCAAACACAAGGCCAAGTACATGCAATGTTCTGTATTCAAATGAGTTATTACACAATGAATGTTAAATAAGTGAACGTTTACCCAGTCCAGCCAGCTAGCTACAGTCTTGTTCTGACTTTAGTGGTTGAGCTAGCAAATAACGCTGGCGACCTAAATTCGCTACTTGTTTGTTTCAAGGCCAAGGGGACACGATTGTAACCATAATAGAATGCGGCGCGCTGGCAAAGTGGAGGGACCTGCAACTTACGAACGTGTTGTGTACAAAAACGCATCAGTATACCACTATATGAGGATCTCCTTGTAAGTTCTAACCTTCCCATGATCCTAAATGTTGTGTCCTTGTACTTCCATAGCATGCCGTTAGAAATATTGCTATTAACCAAACTGCATAACCAGGACAATAAACGGTATAAAGTCAGGATTGCATGCTTCGGACGACTAATGCCATCCTTGCTGCAACGTAGCCCCCTTTCTTGCAGTTAGTTCCACTATGTGCTGATTAAACGCCGGTGTCCTATCGTTATTGTTACCTATTAGAACTGGCAACCAGCAGATGCTGCGCTAGCGTATGTGTAAGGTTAGGGTTAGCCTCATATTTTTGCCCTACAGTTGCAGAAAACTTACAACACCGGCAGTGACAACTTCCTCATGTGTGTTCAGTTAGTAGATTTGTGTCCATTACAACAAAGGCTAGCATGATCACCTGGTTGTACACCATACATGCATCTACAGTCATGACTGTTCAAGTATACATCAATCTATTATTAGAGAATTGGAGAATGAAAGCACCAGACTCAGTGCGGTCCAACTGAAGCAGCTGATCATCACTGGCCTCAGAGATTTGTATGGAGAGGTAATGTAGCATTCTGTTCAGACCTTGTCATGACACTTCGCAGTATCGAAAATATGCACTTGAAGCACTAAATTATGTTTACACGGCGCACCCTCATCCCGTTTGTAGGTTGGAGCAGCATCACCTTTTGACCTGTTGAAATTTGATGAGAAGACATTAACTGCCGTGCTTCGTGTTTTTAACAGGTAATTGCTTAACCTGGCTGCAATTAAAGTTAACCTTTTTGCTTATCTGTTAAATGTGTACACTACATCTACTGTTGTGGCCCTTTGTCTTTCAGTGGCTTTGTGAAGCTGTGGAGCTCCCTGACGTTTCTGGGATTCTATAAGAATGAACGGTGTGCTTTCAGAATCCTTCAGGTAGGCTGTAATGCTGCCAACCATCACGTACTAATCTCAAAAGTATTCTTCTATAGACAGCAGTTAACAATAAGTGCCCATGAATGAGTCAACATAAACAATTGAAACAATTATGCAATGACGTGAATCTTTTTGGATGTATCAAAGGCATACCTGAACTTGTTTTACTGGTCTCTCTAGGTGTCTCCTTTCCTGCTAGCTCTGTCTGGAAACAGTCGGGAGCTAATTCTGTAATCGTGAATCTGGGTGGAAAGAAGAACACTTGGAGAGGAACCAAAATGCAAAGAATGAACAGTATTTGGAGAAATGTCATATCCAAACAAAGGTGCTCATCCTTCAACTGTGCTGAAGCCAGGGGATCCACCAACCCCCTCACGTGTTTACTTGGTAGCCGTCACCTCTATGTTGGCGAGCGGGCCTCGCTGACCAAAGCCTTCAGTGCCACAGATGTGGCGGTGTTCGCTGAGCTGACGGGAGACACTAATCCCCTCCACTTGGACCCAGCGTACGCCAAGACCACATCTTTTGAAACTCCCATTGTTCACGGCGTGCTGATAAACGGGCTCATATCGGCTGTGCTTGGGACTAAGATGCCGGGCCGAGGCTGCATATTCCTCTATCAGGAAATCCGCTTCCCTGCTCCTCTGTACATTGGAGAGGAGGTTCTGGCTGAGGCAGAGGTGAAAAAGATTAAGATGTCATTTGCCTTCATAAAGGTCACATGCTCTGTGAAAGACAAAGTGGTCATGGAGGGAGAGGTGATGGTGATGATGCCAGAGGACCAACAAACACCATGAGGAGAGGGATAAGGATTTCGGTTATTTCAGTTGCACTTTCTAAATATATGTTAACTCAAATGATTTGTGTTGGGGGTGTGTGCGCCAACCATCTTTACATGGAAACCTACCAGTAGATTGGGGTCAGACAATGTTTTATTTTTTTTATTAGATCTGGTCCATTAAGGACGGATGTCCAAAGATAAGACATTTAAGATGTGAACTGAGTTATGTTTAGGGGATGAGGTTAAGAGATCCTGACAAAAACAAAAAAACACCCAAGCATCACTTACACAAGTTTAGTCTGTTAAACTTAATATATTTCTACATGAAATAAATTGAATCGATTGAACCTTGCATATTTGTGTGATTATTATGACCAATAGTATTCAGGGATGTAATTAACCTGCGAAGTTATATCGGTTATTTTGTTTCAGTTTCCTTAACTAAAAACTAGATTCCTAGTCGAATGTCTCCACCTTCAGGGCGGGGAGCTGCTACGTAGCCTCATTAACCACGTTGAACGTTGAACGAGAGAGTCGGAAGGCATCCAGCCTGTCCGTCCTGTCACTTGCACAGTGCAGCTCACGTTATCACTGAAAGATCAAGCTACGTAGTTAACTAAACATTTAGTCGAATTTAAATATAACCGCATGTCATTGTTTTAAGTGCGGCCTCATTGTGGTTGTACCTATGTCGGGATGGCGTTTTTGGAGAAGCCCTTACCTGGAAGGGTACTGTTGGATGACACAGTTGCTCTGACCGCCGTGATCGAAGCGAGCCAGAATTTACAGTCACATACGGTAAGCGAGCGAAATGGTGGAAGGCGCAATAGCAAGCTACCGTTACTTTCCTTAATGTCAATATCTGCCTCACCATTTTATCAAGTCACTAGCTGAAGAGGATATGCATAGCTAACAGTAAGATAGTTTGCCAATCTTGTTGACACAAGTTTAGCTGTGAGCAAACAGACGCTCAGTCATGTAAAATAGCATGCTACTGCTAGCAGAGGCCATTTGGATGCTTTGAAGTCAAACTAGCTCCTAATACGTCAACTTGCTACTCACGATTTGTTTAATAAAACGTTGTAAATGTGTTACATTTGTTTCTTATCAGCAAGCACCCCGCCAGAATGTTGTAAATGTTTTGAATGTGTTGATGGGTAGAAGCTTGTGGTAGCTTGCTAATTTGCTAGTTGAACTTGAATACAGGCGTTTTGCTTTGACAGTAATACAGTTGGTTCCTATCATGTGACGCTGTTCATCACCGGTCCGACAAACGTAGCTATTTGCTGGCAAGGGAAATTGAAGTGCTGGTGAATTGATAACTGGGACGTTTAAATGTACGACCATACAAATAGGGTAGAGCCTCGGATCAATAATATGAAATATCTAACCTAGGTCAACGCAAAATCACATTATCTCAGGACACAGTCAAGATTGCCTTTGACTTTGAAGTAGATTTGAAAAATAGACTGACGATTTTGTCTAACCTGTAGGGCCTACTGTGTTTACTTTGAAGAAAGGAAATAATTCCCAGATTAGATTTTTTATAAAAACACCTCATGTAATGTTCCACTTCCCTCAGTGCTGTTGCTGGTCCAGGTCCGGATTATCTGAAGAGGCTTAAGTCAGAACTTTGGACTGTTGCCGTGGCTTGGTTCAGTTACCATCCTTTCACACATCCTTTTGTTGGTCAACAGGATATACAATTTGTCTATGCTGTGAAACAGTCTATTTAAAACTGACCCTTGAGAAACATTGTGTAGGAGTAACATGAGTTCTTGGCTTCTCTGTCTGTTTGAACAACGCCCATGAGCAAAGAGCAGTAATAAAGGTTGGGTTTATTCAATACTATCATGGACCAGTCACGTGAAAAGAAGTAAGCAGGAATAAAAGTATGAGAGACGACACTTCATTATTCATAAATGTTTATCTACGTTATCGCTTCTGTCTCTTCCTCTTCCAGGAATACATCATCCGCATTCAAAGAGGTGTTTCTTCAGATAACAGTTGGCAGGTAAATGAGAACCAGTTTCCTTATGAAAACATCAATAACTAGTCTGGGGAGTTTTGGTTTAACATATTATGCTCATCATTGTTTAATGTTTCTTTTTATTGCAGGTCATTCGCAGATACAGTGATTTTGACATGCTGAATAATAGTCTGCTGGTAAGAGCTCTACTGTTTACCGTAACAGACGTACTGTCCTCCCTGGAAATTGTATTTCTTCTTTACAAAATGCCTAAGTTGCATTGTTCAGGGGAAGCTCTGTTTTTGCTGAGGTTTTACAAGCAAATTTCCTGTGGAGTTCATTGTTAGAATCTCGGATTCCACACTGTTGACTCTCTCTTACTATGTGTCTCTCTAGTTCCAAACACACACCCACACACACTCTCTTCCTCATCAACTTCCTCCCTTCTCCCCAACTCTCAGGTCTCTGGCATTAACCTGCCTCTCCCACCTAAGAAGCTGTTAGGGAACATGGACAGAGAGTTCATAGCAGAGAGACAAAGAGGACTCCAGGCCTACCTAGACTTCATTACCCAGAACCACGTGCTCTCCAGCTGTGAACTAGTCAAAAAGTTCCTGGATCCTAATAACTACTCTGCCAACTACACAGGTCTGTAGAACTAATACCCAGTCATGGGTACATGAACACATGAACATTTAGAAGAAGAAAAAAGAATGTTAACATCGATGAGTCCATTGGTTTCTTTAGATGCACAGTTTCTTAAGAGATTGCTTCACTGAACCATTCATCCTGTTGCAGAAATCGCCTTGCAGCAGGTGTCCATGTTCTTCAGATCAGACCCAAAGTGGGAAGTAGTGGAGCCTTTGAAAGACATTGGTAAGACAGAACATAAGATCCCCTTTGTCAGGATCAGACTGATGTAATGAAATCACTCCCTAGGTCATGAGTCCTTCATGTCATGTCCTATTAGGAGATAAATGTGACAAATAGCATTTTATTTGTATTATAATGCTTCATCAAATGAGGTCTGATTGAAATGTGCTGCTTACTATTAGTAAGGAGGTCAAGTCTTTACCTTGATTTGATTTAATGAGTGTGACAGGGTAAATTAATGTTATGTATCTTTGCCAGACTATTGTCTACATGCACATGTTTGTCAGCCAAGCTGTCTACGTATAACAAAGTGTTTATGTATGCAGGATGGAGGATACGAAAGAAATATTTCCTGATAAAAAACAAAGATCTACCAAAGGAACGACAAGTATTGAGTTGGGTAAGTGTCAAGTCATTTCTTGACGTTCCACAGCTTGCGATTAGCGTTCGGACAGTCTAATTGTGTGGTTTTATTTCGCCCTGTCTCATAGGTTGACCTGGGTCCAGATAAATTCCTGTCAGACAAAGACCTTCAGTCTACAATGAAGCTGCTCCCAACACTGGCTGTGCGTACCCTCTTCATTCAGGAACACTCGAACCAGCCCTCATAACTGTTCACATACATGATTTTGGTGTAGTCGATATCATCGATCACAAACGTGAAGATGAACAACACAGCCGCCACCACCACACCCCACACCCCCCGTGAGACAGAATAATCTGATCTGTTGCATTCCTTCTTAGTTCCAGGGGGAGGGGGTGAGGGGTGCGGGGGATTACAGTCTACTAAACAACCATCTCTCAGTTTCCCAATGTATGTTCTTCCACTGACGATCTCTGATCTGCTAAGACACTTGTTTCTACCACTCTACCACTCTTCTCCCAGTACACCGCACTGTAGCCTATATTTATAGTTTAAGTCAGCCCTAACTACCAGTATAAAATCACTGTTGTGTTTATTGGCTGGTTCCGTGCCTTCAGCCTCTCTCAGGCCTCTCCCTTGAATTCACCCTCAAGCAGCTGATTAATGTGTGAGTGAAACAGGGTGGAAAAAAACCCCAGGGTCCCATGACTGCTCCATCGCCCCACAGATACAAAACATCGTAACGCTCCGACCACAATGAGATTATTTGTGTCCTGAATGAGCTGCTGTCAGTTCACATTCTCCGATGGTTAAAATGCGTTTAAATTCAAACTGATACACCTAACCGAATGGCCAGACATGGCTTGAAGGTTGACGGAGAGCATCCAAACTGAGATGGAAGTGAAATATTTGTCATGGAATGGGGGCCCGATCTCATAGTTGTGATCTTGTCTGTCCTTTCTAGAACCCGTACATCTACCCAGTGACGTTTGCCAACACCAGTGAGTCCTCGGCACTGCTCATCAGGCTGTTCAGTGAGAAAGGCACTCTGAGAGACCACATATGCAAGGTAACCACACTGCCTCTCCTTGACCTGTGTTTCAACAATATACCAGGCAAGGTTTTCAGTTAATGCATAATTTCCTCTTGCATGTTGTCGACAGGTGTTAATATAGCTGACATGCTTCGTTTTACTGTCTAGTCAGCAAAGGATGGTTGTTACGTGAGGCGTCTAATTACACAGACTGAGTCCATCTCCAGTTAGTTTGACTTGGAATGTGCACATCCTCCATGGACGCTTTAACAGCTCGTGCTCGCGATCAACAATCGTCTTTTTTTCTTGTGTGCGTGTTCTAAAGACAAATGCCACTTGTATGTGACACACAGAGTGTGGCGTGAGGGGTGTTTGATGTGTCCGTGTGTCCCTTCCTCAGGTGAAGCCCAAAGAGCCCTTCATAAAGAAGTACTGCAACCCCAAGAAGACCCAGGGCCTGGAGCTGCAGCAGATCCGGCTCTACGGGCGCCAGGTTCTGGAGGTGGGCCCCGCATCGTTTCTCATTCCCATGTGGGCTTGGCCTCCTTCCCCCCTGCTGTCTCAGTAGCATGCTCTACTTGCACGCCCTCTCAGGCATGGCAACAAGAATGGATTGGTATAGGATAAAGCTTGAGGCAACCCTACTCTCTGACCAGTCAAATGATTCCACGAGTCTGTGTTTGGTGTGACACCAAAGAGTACACTGAGGACCTGGCTGTCTACCTCGATCAACGACCACCATTAATAAAAAAAATACAAAGAGTATCATTGCCTTTCCGCAGACTCTTTCCAGGCGCGTAAGGGACTTTGTAAGAGGGGACGTCATCTCATAATCCTACTATGTTTTTGTTTGTGTCAAATGCAGGTCCTGAAGTTTCTCCATGATAAGGGCTTCCAGTATGGCCATCTCCATGCCTCCAACGTGGTGTTGGAGGACAACACCTGCAAGCTGCTGGACATAGAGAACAGCCTTCTGGGCCTGCCGTCCTACTACCGGCCCTACATAGCCCAGTTCAGGAAAATCAACGTAAGAACCAGCGACACGCATGCACACAGTCTGTAGGACGTTGAACCCTAGTCATGCACACATTTTACAAGACGCGTTGGATTTTTTTCTTTCTCTTGACTTCATAACCAAGCCTGTGTGTGTGTATGACTTCAGACCGTAGAGAGCATCGACGTCTACTCGTTTGGTCACTTACTGTATGAAATGACGTACGGCAGCCCTCCGGACACGGTGCCTGTGGACCAGTACCCACCGGCACCTTCCACCTCAGTGGGTATGTGCCTATGACTTGAGTCATATAGTATGGTAATAAGACACTTTACACACCAGGCAACAGAACCTTGCAGTGACTGCTGATATTAATGGCTGAAAATACTACATCAGTATAATGTACTGCATGTCTTTCTAGCTGGCCGTTCAAATGTGAAAACGTGAAGGCCTGCAAATATACTGTGCGATACAGTATCAGTTGACAATTCTCGGAAGGATTCATTCATTTCTTTGTATTCCCCCCCCCCCCCTCTGCCTCCAGTCTCCGTGTTGCAATCCATCCTGTCTACTGAGGCCTGCAAGACCGGGATGCCCACTCTTGCGCAACTACTCCAGACACCGTGAGCTCAAATCAGCCCTCATTCAGAACACCCAGTATGCTACACGAGTACTATGTCCTTTGTGTGGTTCTTTGTTTCTGTCCGCTGGCGGAAAACTTGAAAGGCAAACTTTCAGGAAGAATGAAGGGCAGCCCCATCCCTCTTTGGGATTCGATTCTGCTTTCATAGCAGTGACCTTGATGTTCTCTTCCACCCCCCATGAGAAACACTGGCTTATGTTACATAGAAGGATTTCCATGTCTTTATTGGTACATGTATAACTTAATTCCCCCCCCCCCCCCTCTCTGGTTTATATAATAATGAATTTAAGGGTTACACGTAAGCGATCTCATGACCAGGATCACCACTGTGACCAGCTGTTATGGATATTACCCAACCAGGATCAGAATTGATATGTCGTTTTATGACAATGTGTCTTCTGGTGCTTGCAGGCTGTTCAGTGACGTGCTCCTGTACCACTCAGAGAAGCTCCAGTTCAAGGTGTGTGTGTGTCACCTGACTTGGATGCTTCCATATTAAATACACGAACATCCTACCGGTCGAATGTATTTGTTTCATTCTGTCTAGGTATAAAGCTTTACTTAACTTTTAAGAAAGCTATTTCAGTCACCAACACTGTCATCCTTCAATGCAGATCCCCACCAAGTTAAAAGATGCACTGAAGACCGCCCGAGAAGGCTTCGAGAAGCGACTTCAAGAGGAGCAGAAAATGGTTGGTCTGACAGGTTTTCATTTCAGTCGGTGTATCTTTTGTGGGAATGTGTCTTGGGAGTGTGTTCCAAATCTCAAGTCTGCCATATCCAACTGTTAATGATTGTTATGGTGGATGGTGGTCGTGGTTGTGATGTGTTCCTCAGATCCATCAGCACAGGAGGTTGACGCGAGCACAGTCCCACCATGGATCAGAGGAGGAGAAGAAGAAGAGGAAGATCCTGGCCAGAAAGGTAGAGAAGCCTCTTAACCGTGAGAGAGAGAGTGTGATAGAGATTAAGCGAGAGAGAGTGAGAGGGAGTGAGAGAGAAAGTGAGAGAGGGTGCGAGAGTGAGAGAGAGCAGTGTGTGAGAGCAGTGTGTGAGAGCAGTGTGTGAGAGCAGTGTGTGAGAGCAGTGTGTGAGAGTAGTGTGTGAGAGCAGTGTGAGAGAGAGCAGTGTGAGAGAGCAGTGTGAGAGAGAGCAGTGTGAGAGTGAAGTGTGAGAGAGCAGTGTGAGAGAGAGCAGTGAGAGAGAGCAGTGAGAGAGAGTAGTGTGAGAGAGTAGTGTGAGAGAGTAGTGTGAGAGAGCAGTGAGAGAGAGCAGTGAGAGAGAGCAGTGTGAGAGAGAGCAGTGAGAGAGAGCAGTGTGAGAGAGAGCAGTGAGAGAGAGCAGTGTGAGAGAGAGCAGTGAGAGAGAGAGCAGTGTGAGAGAGCAGTGAGAGAGAGAGCAGTGTGTGAGAGAGCAGTGAGAGAGAGCAGTGTGAGAGAGCAGTGTGAGAGAGAGCAGTGTGAGAGAGCAGTAAGAGAGAACAGTGTGAGAGAGCAGTGTGAGAGAGAGCAGTGTGAGACAGAGAGCAGTGAGAGAGAGTTCTGAAGCTTTAATCTGTTTGGCCTTCTTGGCCCCATTGTGTCTGCCCTCCTGCTGGCCAAATCTGTCCCGATGACGTTGAATTGTTGTATTGATACTGATTATAGTTAATGACATTCTAAATGACTAAAAGACCTACATTGTTACAGAACTGTCTGGCCTTATGAGTGTGCTGATATGGCTGTTGTAGCTAGCAGAATTATATCACTAATCTACTTGCAGAAGTCCAGGCAGTCAACCTATGAAAACGAGGAGGACCTGACTGTAAAATATAACAACAACTCCGGTATGTTGGTTCTATGGTTAATAATTTTTCTATAAAAAAAAATACATATACAGTACCAGTCAAAAGTTTGGTACTGTATATATCATATATTCTCCAATATTAGAGCCCATGTATGTGTGCTTATTAGTAGTTTAGCCTACAGCTTTCTCCCTCCCCTCCCCCTGCCCTCCAGGTTCAGGAGCCAGCTCCCCACCCACGTCTCCATCCTCCCCAACACCCCCATCCACCTCAGGTTGGTGCTCTAGATGCTTCCGTCCGTTTTGACCTATAACCCCCCCCCCCACATCCACACACACACACCCCTTTCAGCCCGGCTACTGCTGTACTGTACAACCTAATGCTTTATTGAATCGTATTCAGTCACTAGACAAAACCAATCAAAACCAATCCCTGTGAGAATGCTGGCTCAGCACATGATGGATGCTTATTGAGTGTTTGAGCTGACGAGCAGCTCTCTTTCAATGGGAACTGTTTGTGTTGGCTCTGGTTGGAGTTGTGGTTAATGTGCTCCCCCTTGTGGTCAAAAAGAGACAGAACACTCGTAAACTGGCACAGGAGCAAACAACTATAACCTCTACTCCCCTTTATTACACTAGATGTCTGTAAGTCCATAAAATATATGATCAAGGATATGACAAGGATACAATGTTACTAAATGTGTCACCAGGGTTTTTTGATCAAAAGGATGCATGTTTTTGTGCCCTTATAGTCTAAAGTACATACATGAGTCTGAGCAGATATTCTATTAATAGCCGGTGTCTTAACATGAGCTGTTTATAATGTAGGTGATGTCGTTACTGTGTGTCTTATTCCATCCATTTCAAGTTTCTTCTCATTCCTATTCCTCTCCACGAAGTGTCTCTCCATACTGTTGAAGTTGGTCGTTTTGACGATATGATTGATTGTACTGCTGAATGTCAAATGAACAATAACCCTCATCTACCTCTCTCTTTTCCTCCCTGTGCTGTCTTCCAAGTAGAGCATGCCCCATTTTGAACATGTTGGGTAAAGTAAATTAAATAAATGATTCCTCTCATTTTTAAAGCTGTGGTATACCCTAGTTTGCAGCAAGTTTCTTTTGCCTGGTACACTGTCAAAGCAGCTCTGCATGCCAGTCTGCAGTCCATTTGTTATTGTTTTCTCAAGGTCAAGCTTTTCATTTGCTGTATAAGAAATATATCACAAATCGTTCTCCATTCTTCTTTACTAACATCAGTGACAACTATTCTTTTAAGCACGAATACCATGGAGGAAGCCAATTTTCATCTTGTCATCGTTCTGTTTTGGCTTTGCTTGCTTTGAAAAGGGTGTATACAACTTTAAAATGTCACAATCTGCAATGATTCTATGAAAAAACCTTCCCTTCTGTCACCCACCTTCGAGCAATTGTGTCTCAACAGCTGTCACATATAACTGAATCCTAAATCCCTGTGGATTTAGGCTATTCCGTTTTCATTGTAGATTGTGATGTCTATGTCATGGTTATGTGTGTGTTTATTAAAAAAAAATAGCTAAATAATAAGGGTTTTAGCCAGAACATTTGGTCAAACCGATGTAAGAGTATTGAAATGTCATTATAGGATTATATATTATTCACTACTGTGGCACTGCCTGCTGTAGGATCTACCACAGTGAGGTTAAATGGGTAGTTCTTCACAGGCTGGTTGAATGGACTGTAAATATACTGACATAGACTATAGTGTCTGACAGTTGTGTTCTATCCATGCAGGAGTCTCTCCACCACCCCCGCCTCCTCCGCCCCCGGCCCCGCCCCCGGCCAGTGACCCAGGCCAGTCCGTCAACCCCCCACCGTCTACTAATGGAGTGACCCGCACCGCTTTGCTTAGCTCCATCCAGACTTTCAGCAAAGGAAAACTGAAGAGGGCTGAGACCTGCGATCGCAGTACCCCCCACATTTAATAAGTACCACTTTGGAGAAAATGTCCGGGTTTCAAATTGATTTCAGTTTGGTTTAAAACATTTTATTTTTGATAATAAAGTTATTCCCTCTCAAATGTAGAATGAAGCAAGGGACTGGATCTTAAATGGCCTGGTCTCAGGTAGGCAGGTTTGGATTGTTTACGCTAACTTCTGGAAGAGGAACTCCTTGGACAACTGTCCATGTTTGAAGTAGATGTTTTGTGATCAACATCCTTCCCATGCATTGACTTGAATGTTACTCGCAAAATGTGAGGAAGTTGGTGACGACAGGACACACTGGTTTACAGAAGAATCTGACTTGTCGGGATGCGGTTTGCTTACACATCGCTTCTACTTTCGCAATACGACTGCAAGAACTTCTACATGAATTTGAGTGGGACTGTTTGATTTTCAACATGCTATCCTGCTTGTGTTTCAAGCATTGGGGTTCTGCACTCAGAAGACTGTTGGGTTGACAGTGTGCCAAATGTATCTATGTGCCTAAAGATATTAGCAGAGTTGTCATGATCACACCGAAGACCAGTTCTCCAACCCTTGATGTTGACTTAAATTAGGAATGAGAATAACTGGAAGATTGTGTTATAATTTCTTTGTGAAACGTTCACACAAATGACTTCATAACATACACAGGCAATGTTATGGGCCATTACTTGGCAGCACTTTACCTTTTGGGTTGAGAATGATGCTGGACTTAGATAATTGTGAGTAATATACAGGGATAATTTGTAGTGAGTTATCCTATTTACGAAAATAGGCTTCAATGTCTGCTAATGGCATGATTTGACATTGTTAACAACTCTACCACTGTATCAGGCATTGGAGGAAGAGTTTCTTGGGAGTTTAAAAAGCAAAATTACAATCTGCATTACTGTGTAAAATGTCCACATACTAAGTTTTGTACACTCACAATGGCTTGATTACATGTATACTTGTGTTGTTGCAAGTGAGAGTAATGGTAGAAAACCTGTGTTTTATTTTTGAGACATCTGTATTTGGTTTATTTGCACAATATTATGTACTATCAGCATATTTTGCCTGGTTTAATATGTATTTTATGAATGAGCGTTTAAACAGAATATATTTACTCTCAGTTTTTGAAAACTGGTGAGTGACTGAACTGTATTTTTCAGTGAAAGGCAGTTATTATTGATTTGCATAAATCAAATATTTCAATTATGAGCAGACTTTTGATGGGTGGGATATCAAACCTGTTCCATCACGACCAATCTGCAGAAACTACTAATTGGATGGAACTGTGTTGAAAATGCATAGTTTACCGATGTTGGCACATGGGTGAATACTTTTTGTTTTATGCGTGCTTCTCAACTCATTGTTTTGGAGAAAACTGGGGTATAAACTATAACATGGCAGCAAAGAGTTGTGTATAAATAGCTCAGAGTGGAGTTGAAGATGCACTTTAGGTGGAAAGTGAAATATTTTTCCAATCATTTTTGGCAGGCACATAAATCCATCCATTGCCATTTGCTGCGTTACTTTTTGGCTTTATATGTTCTATACTGCAAGAGGAAAACCAATATTTCTCACCTTGTCCAATTATACTTATTTTATTAAAAATACTGGATTGAAATGTGTGGCTTTGGAATGGTATTTTGTCCTTTGCATGCATCTCCTCTCACCATTGGAATGGAATGACAACATCTGACATGGTTTCTGCCTTTTTTAAAGGATTGACTTGCCAGATATATTTAGGTAGGGCAAGATATTAAAGTAAATGTAATCAGACAGCATTTTTATTGATTTTTTTTGGCTTTTGTGACTCACCTAAAAATGTAGTTGACAAATCAAATACATTTCAAATTCTTTATTAATGTATTAAGACAGACGCTGGCTTGCTTGCCCTTGGATTTTGACAGCTCTTCCGCGTCCTCCATCGCAGAGCGTTCCAATTGGTTCTCTAGAAAAAAAACACCCCCCACACCACACTAACGTTAACTTTGATTGGACCAAATCACGATCCGACACAGACACTCGAATTCTGTATCAGAGGACAGGACAAAAATGGCGTCGTTGAGGTGTTTTCTGCGCTCAGGGAGGGTATGCATCAGATTTATTTTAAAACATTAAAATGTGTATAGCTTGTGGTGATTACATGTTGACATGTGCCTTTCTTTTGTATTCTACAGAATGCCGTATCGGTTGTCCTGCGCAGGGAGTTCCACAAAACGTCACCGGCTTCAGTGCAGGTGGCTTTCCAATGTGAAGATGTAGCTTAAAGCTAGTTAGAGTGCTAACCTTCAAAACTATAAAATTCATACTGACTGAAAATGTTAAGAAGCGATGACAGTGTGACAGTGTATTTCTGGTAGGATAGTATGTACTTAAACATAAATTCAACGATGTCGCCATTGTGGTTGGCCAACCGGGCTGTCTAATCGTTTCAGTCCGGTCAGGACAGACAATACATCTGTAGTTGGCTGTGCCGCGTTTAACTTAAGTCAGACATCCCAACCTGCAGAGACTCATTTCAGGGAAGTTCCTGGAACTTCCGGGAGACTTGGGATGTCTTTTAAGTTGATAGACTCATCTTTATTTTGTTGAATTCATGAAGCTTGGGCTTTGCATCAGTTCTTGTAGATAAACAACGATAGCGAGGGTAGCAGGACATTCCACTGCCGGAGTAGATGACGTAGATTAATAAACATAAGATACATTTATGTTCATGTCAATATTAGTTATGACATGAAGATGTGAATGGTGTTCATCTTCTTGTCTAACTCAGGTAACAGTCAGAGATGCTCTTAACCAGGCCATGGATGAGGAGCTGGAGCGGGATGAGAGAGTCTTCCTGCTGGGGGAGGAAGTGGCACAGTATGACGGTGCCTACAAGGTGAGAGAATAACATTGATTGACACTTTCTGACTTATATTGGATGTGATTGTGTACTCGGTAACAAATGACTGCATCTGAGCATGTGATTTTAGCAGGGTTAGTTCTGTAGATATTCATAAATTAGGATAGGGTTTCATTTTTCATATAATTCCAGTTGTACGTAAAATGTGTCCTTATCGGTGTTATTTATGACGTGGGTTAACAAACTGTAACTACATTTACATTTAGTCATTTAGCAGACGCTCTTATCCAGAGCGACTTACAGTAAGTACAGGGACATTCCCCCCGAGGCAAGTAGGGTGAAGTGCCTTGCCCAAGGACACAACGTCATATTGGCGGGGCAGGGAATCGATCCGGCAACCTTCTGATTACTAGCCCGACTCCCTCACCACTCAGCCATCTGACTCCCGTCCAACTAACTAACTAACTGATAACATCCGTAACTGATAACATCCCTGAACTGTGAACTCACAGGTGAGCAGGGGGCTTTGGAAGAAGTATGGAGACAAACGCATCATCGACACGCCTATCACAGAGGTAAAAGAAAATGGCTGCTGCTAGATTTGCCACTGTAATGCTTTGTTTGGTTTGTTGTCACTAACTGTCTGACATCCTCCCTGCAGATGGGGTTCACTGGTATTGCAGTCGGGGCTGCAATGGTAAGTCACTCACAGACACAAGGATGTTGCTCCTCCATGTGACCCATCTGTTCTGTTGTTGGAGTGAAAAAAAGCTTGTCCTTTTTCTATTTCCAGGCAGGACTGAGGCCAATCTGCGAGTTCATGACCTTTAATTTCTCTATGCAAGCCATCGACCAAGTCATCAACTCTGCAGCTAAGACCTACTACATGTCGGCCGGCCGTCAGTCTGTCCCCATCGTGTTCCGGGGGCCTAACGGTGCATCTGCGGGTGTGGCTGCCCAGCATTCCCAGTGCTTCGCAGCCTGGTATGGCCACTGTCCTGGCCTCAAGGTAGTGAGTCCATGGAACGCTGAAGATGCCAAGGGTCTCCTCAAAGCAGCCATCAGAGATGACAATCCCGGTTAGAATGTTTTTTCTAAGTAGTTATAAACCGTGAGCGGTTGAGAAATTGCCAGTTGAACTGCTCATAGGAAGATGGGACCGGATTTGTTTGATATGATTAAGACATTCACGTTGTTTCCATGGTGAGAAATCAAATCAAACTCTATCGTCTCTGAATGTTTTGTCCAGTGGTCTTTCTGGAAAATGAGCTGATGTATGGAGTTGCATTTGAAATGTCTGAGGAGGCCCAGTCCAAGGACTTTACCATTCCCATCGGAAAAGCCAAGGTTGAAAGACAGGGTGAGGGGAAAAAAGAAAGCAATACATTTTCAAACTTGTCTGATGCTCAAACTCTTATTACTTATCCATTCTCGTTAGTTGCCAAGACTTACATATTCAATTTTGAGTTATTATCCTGGACAGTTTGTCTATTTATCCATGCTGTTTGTTGCAGGTACTCACGTTAGTCTCGTGACACATTCCCGGTATGTTAGTCACTGTCTGGACGCTGCTGTCGTCTTGGCCAAAGACGGGATTGAATGTGAGGTAAGACAGATGCATTGCTATCATCATCGTCATCCTCAGTAACATTAGAAATATGAAATTAGTAGAATGAATGAAAACACAACTTTTCCAACTGTAGGTCATAAACCTGCGCACCATCAGACCTCTGGATGTTGAGACCATTGAGGCGAGTGTGATGAAGACCAACCATCTGGTGACGGTGGAGGGCGGATGGCCACAGTTTGGAGTAGGAGCTGAGATTTGCGCCAAGGTCATGGAGGGTAAGTGATTTGACTATTGCCTGTTGATGCAACTGTAGGTGATGCAAATGGTTTGAATGTAAGGCATCGTCCATACATTGTTAATGGAATAAGGTGTTGACTGTATGTTCTATACACTGCCTTAAATGGTAGCAGTAAAATCTTTGAATCTGATCTTACATTTTTACCATCCCATTTATTGCAGGTCCCGCTTTTAACTACTTGGATGCACCTGCCACTCGAGTGACCGGTGTAGACATCCCAATGCCCTACGCTAAGATTCTGGAAGACAACAGCGTTCCCCAGATTAAAGACATCATCTTTTCAGTGAAAAAGACACTGAATGTTTAATGTTGTCATACTGTATCCATGTTTTCACTCAGTTTCCTTACATTTTTATGCTTTGCTGTCCATAACGACATACCAGGAAGTATATTCATTTAATTTCTGATTCTTAGATGAAAGGTTAAAAAATACTTCCAACTGTCGAAGGATTGGTTCATCAGACAGTGAAATCAGTGGCTTTGTATAGTAGATATCATAAACCCAAACATAAAAAGCCCAATGAATGGATTATTGTGGGAAATTATTTATTATAGCCGGTATTGTAACAATCCTATGTATATTGTTGCTGTAAATGGCTCTGTTACAGAAATAAACTTCCCATTTTATCTTTATATCGAAATGTGTATTAATTTCCATTTTTGTCATGGAACATCGATTAAATATCTTAATCCAACTCCTTAAATTATACAGACTAGGTTCAAACTGGACGAAGAGAAAAATATATGCGCATAGCAGAAGGAATACTAGCGAAATAAATCCACTGACATTTTTATGCTAAAATATTGCAAACTTGCCTTCAAAATAAAAGCATGACTTGAAATACGCCGTATAAAAACGTAAAAAAAACTACAAACAAAAAAACACCTATCTTACCCAATCATAACCAGAGCCATTGAGAAGGAAACTTATTTTTCAATGGCTTTGATCATTACCATATGTGCAGTGCAAAGAAATTTGGGCAGGGCAAAGTATTTCTTTTTTTGTATTAGGATGACTAGACGTCATTAGTCCAGAGACAAACTGTCATTTTGGTTCACAAGTAAGTAAATGTAGTAAATTGTCTTATTACTCTCAGTTTCCTGAATCCATTTCACACAATGTTTAAGGGACACAAAGGCAATATTCCCTGCTTCACTATTTTAACTCCAGCAGTCTTACAATTGTGACAGGTGAAAATTATGTATCCTCAATGGTGTTTTGTTGTGTTGTTCAAGCGTCAGTGTTCTGCGTTTTGCGACCTTTATTTTGAATGTGAAATCAACCGGAAATTAGATTCCAAAATCAGGCTTGCTTCACCCAACTAAACAGTCTTTATTGTCAAAGCGTTTTATTAAGCTACCTATGCGCGTCAATCTTGGAATATTGATATTACTAGTAGCTAACAAATATTATTAACTATGTTTAGAACGGATAGATAGGTTGCTCTTGAGTTAATCTCAGGTGATTAGAGAACTTCACAGAAAACTGGATAAACACATGCAACACCACGCACAGGTACTGCAGCAGGGAGCACTGTCTGTCTGAGCTAATAATGTTAGCAAGTCCGCTAGCTAGCTACCAAGCTTGCCAGAGCCGAGCCTTCAAACAAACGGTAGTCTAATCGAATCAGTGCATTAATGACTTAACGATTCATAATATTTATTGTGGCGTGCTAGCAAAGTACATTGCTACACAACACAAGGGAAACATGGCTTGCTACAAACAACTGTAGAAATGCTTTATTCAATTATTTAACTCTAGCTGTGATAGGGAACAAGGAAATTGCTACATTTGATCGCCGGTGGTGATATAAGGACAGTTGGACATCTGTTTTCTAATGTGTGTTCGCTGATTAGTTTCTGCAGAATGCGTTGCAGCGTTACACTGGCCTGGGGCGAGTGACATTGCGGTTGCATATGACCGCGTGAAAAGTGTTCGGTGTCATAGAAACCATCCTCTGTCGAAAGAGGGGTGACCTGTGCAATATTTCAAATGGAGAATGGAGACTGGCGATATATGGTGAGTCTCAACCAGAGGATGTTCACAACCAAATACTGTGAACAGCTCCTTTTACTAAACTCCATATCAAATACATTTTACTGTGACCGACCATCTTTTAGTCTTTGGGATGGTAGTTTTGGTTTCACGTATATCCCTAAAAACCCAGTGTAAACCCCTGTTGTGCAGATGACTGATCCAGTAATGCTGAACGTGGGAGGCTGTTTGTACACCACGTCCCTGTCAACCCTACAGCGCTACCCTGATTCCATGCTGGGTGCCATGTTCCGTGGAGACTTCCCCACCACCAGGGACGCCAAGGGACACTACTTCATCGACCGAGACGGCCCACTCTTCCGCTACGTACTCAACTTTCTCCGCACCTCCGAGCTGACGTTGCCCTTCGACTTCAAGGAAATGGAGCTTCTCCGCAAAGAGGCCGACTTCTACCAGATCGAGCCTCTTATCCAGTGTCTGGGGGACACCAAGCCCCTCTACCCTTTAGACACCTTCGAAGAGGTGGTGGAGCTCTCCAGCACCCGCAAGCTATCCAAGTACTCCAACCCCGTGGCGGTGATCATCACCCAGGTCACCATCACCACCAAGGTGCACGCTCTTCTGGAGGGGATTTCCAACAGCTTCACCAAGTGGAACAAACACATGATGGACACCAGGGACTTCCAGGTGTCCTTCACCTTCGGGCCGTGCGACTACCACCAGGAGGTGTCTCTGAGGGTGCACCTGGTGGAGTACATCTCCAAGCAGGGCTTCACCATCAGAAACACGCGCGTGCACCACATGAGCGAGCGGGCCAACGAGAACACCGTGGAGCACCACTGGACGTTCTGTCGGCTGGCGCGCAAGGTGGACGACTAGACTGGCTGACCGATTAGTGTCGGGGGGACACAAACAGCTGGGACACACACGCATGCCTCAGACGTTCAAATACACCTGTCTGGCACACACATGTACTATGTCTACGTGTCATCAGGGTTTCCCGCAGAAAATGTGTTGGTTAAGGTGGGAGGGTGGGGTTTGCCGGCGGAGCGCGGGGGACGTTTTTCCTCCAATGCGTTTTTCCTCCAATGCGTTTTTCCTCCAATGCGTTCTGCAGAGAAGGGAGACTGGTGTTTGTCACGGTTTGGAATGGAGGGGAGAAAACAGGAGTAACACGGCAGATATTGCTCATTAAAATTAAAAAATGTTTTACAACGTAGTTAAGGCGGCAGGCGTGTGTTGCTTAGGTGGCCGCCTTAACTGCAAAGTGCTGCGGGAAACCCTGGTGTCATTGTAGTAGTAGTGCCAATACCCAAATAACATTCTATACCTCTACAGTTTAGATGTAGGAGAACTAATCAGTGTGGTGAAAACTCTTTCATGGGGAAATATGTACCATACTGGATATTTCTATGATCACTGACAGGTTTTCCGTGGGAATTGGAACATAGTGTCAATTTGACCTTCAACAAGTGGGTCCTAGCTTGAACTTGACTGCATGTGGTACGTGATGATAATGATTATTACACGTACAGTAATTATTGAATGCCTTTTTTTCCCTTCTAAATCCCTTAAGGGCTGAAATTATACTATTTTCCCTTTCATCAAATTACGAAGAACAAGAATTAAGTCCAAAACATTTATTAAGTGTGTAGTGTAAAGATTTCTCTCTTTATTGGGTAAAATATGTTAAGCTCAAAACACAGTATGGCTGTAAACCAATGTTTCTAGTAGGATTACATTCTCTTTGTCAGTCCATAGAGTTCTATATCAGTTGATAGGCCAATAAGTAATTTAAATAAATATAAAATCAATGTTTCCTGTGAATGGTTGTGAAGTGCTGGACTGATGTTTAAGGTGAAATACTGTGTAACATATGTTCAACTCAACTGTAATACATATCGGTCGGACTCATTGTTTTTGTCCTTGTAAACAACTTGTATAGGACCATTCAGGGACTAATACTGAGAACAGCATAGCCTTATCCTGATAATGCATTGTATCTGACTCCTCAAAGTAGGTCCAATGTGTAACTTCATCTATCCCTATTTAAAATAAAGTCTTAAATGGTTCTGTTTCCAAGTTGATCTTATGTTCCACCCTACAGCCCCCTTGTCCCCCACCCACATTTTATACGCGATCTACACTCTCCACCCACACAAATCGATTGGCTGTTTCAGCAGCCCCTATTTCCTGCGATGAGTACTTGTAATCCACTGATGACCAAGTCTGGCTCATTGAAGTCAGTCTTCCACAGAAGTCGTCCACTCAGCAGTCTCACTGTACAACAAGGAAAACTGTCAGGTAAAGAACTTTCCATTTTTACTAAATGTCCACCTGGGAAAAAAACTGAAGCTATGCTATTAAATGTTTCTTCATAGGTATTGTTTTAGTTTTGGTTGTTGGGGATACGGTGGTATTTGCTTATGTTTTGTCTTGTGTATTTATGTTTGTACGTTATGCAGGATCAGAGGTGTCAGTATGAGGATGCTTTTAGGGTTCATCCTGTGCACCATGGTGCATCTTCTGAACTTTGGGACCTGCACTGCAGGTAAGTCAAATGTCTACTCTGTTCTGAGTTAAGATTTACCCTATACATTTACCCTTTTATGGAGAAAAATTATTTGTGCCACTGTCAAAAGGTCGAACAGCGCTCTTGGCATGGGAGAGATATCCTAGATGAAAACGGAGTAATATGAGAAATCATTAGTTGTTAATGGTCGATACTTAAACAGTTTGACCATTCAAAGCACTTGTTGTGTTTCTGTGGTGGCAAATTGACAGTTAGCTAGTCAAGTCTCTGCCAGACTCCTCATGTCTTCACTGCTGGATGTGGTGACATGTCTTGGGCCCGTGGTGTCAGAAATGGGGGAAACTGTCAGCTGGGCATGGCTTCAAAGCCAGGGGCTCCAGGGGTGCTATGGGCTACATCCTGCCTGGCACACAGCACCACCTCGTCTGATAGAAAAGGAAGCAAGCCAGCTGACATGCAGACAAAAATGGTAATAAATCAATTCAAAGCAACAAACAAGAAGGCCTGTGTTTGAGAGATGGGAAAAAAAGTGACAGGTCCCTGAAGAGCTTGTATGCGTGTCACATCCTGAATAGGAGGATCCAATGGGTGTCAAGATCACCCCTGTGGCATGGCTGTGGCCCAGAGGGCCTAGCCTGAATCAAGGCTTTAGATACTCTCTGACTGCCCTCCATACCCCACAGCGCCACGGCTTTGTCATGATTTGGATCCCCACTCCAGTGGTCTGTGGCTGTTTATAGACTGGGGGTGTTGTAATGGAGCACTTTCAACTGGGAGAAAGGAGAGCGGCCAGATCGCTAGGATACCGGAAACCAGAATGGTGGCTGGGGGGGGCATAGTCAATGCACCCCCACGTTCACCTCTCTATCTGTGGAGGGGTCAGTGACTCTGGGGATGGTCACAGCACCGCACAAAGGCCCCTTTGATTCTCCCCTGCTAAATATGGAAGGGCATTCCTGCCCAGAAAAGAACAACGTCAGCGACTCAGTGATGTCGAGCCAGCAAGAAGTCCGGAAAGACACTTTGACAAAGTCTCAGTGTCACAGGAGACAAAAGGCTAAAGCATCATTAGCAGTGGCTGCTAGTCCTCACTGGATCCATCCATAGCTTATTAGAATTGTTACACCGATCAGCTCCATTGCAAAGAAGTAGTGTAATTGATTTGTGTAAATGAAAGACCAATTACACAAGGGAAGGCTGAATGAATCCATGCTGTTATCAAGTGACCTTTAGCGTTCCGATGTTAACTCTCAATTCCACTGCAACCTCTTTTTCCTCCTTAGTGAGATCAGAGTTGAAGATCACAACCATTAAGGTAATAGCATATCAATCCTCAAGCGTGTAATTTATCCCGCAAAATGCATTAAGAACAAATCGAAAAAGGATGACCAGACAATAAAGCCTCGGGATGTCTCCTCCTACAGCAAGACCCATACACCATGTCCAAAGGCTCCCAGCTGGAGGGCTACTGCATGGACCTGCTGTCGGAGCTCTCCAAGAAGCTCGGCTTCAAATACAGCGTTCACCTGGTGAAGGACAACAACTACGGGCGTCAGGATGACAATGGCGACTGGAACGGCATGATCGGAGAGGTGGTGAGAGGGGTGAGAACGCACTTCAGGACCCCATTTTGCATTTGTACCTACTACCTAGTCAGCCAGAATCGTTTTGGTTGTATTCTGACAGATTGTGTGATTCGAAATGGTCAGCCAGGGCTGCTAAGACGTCATCTTGGTGTGTGTTTGTGTTTGTGGTATCCATATTTGTATAATGTCCCTGCAGGAAGCGGACCTGGCTATCGCTCCCCTGACCCTGACCGCGGCGAGGGAGAAGGCTGTGGCCATGACCAAGCCATTCATGCAGACAGGAATCAGCATTCTGCTGAAGAAGGATATCGTGGAGGAGGCCGGCTTCTTTGACTTCCTGAGTCCTTTCTCAGCAGAGACCTGGGGGGGCATTCTCCTGGCCTACCTGGGAACCTCTGCCTGCATCTTCATTGTAGCCAGGTGGGGCGTTGGTTTGTCTGGTTCTATCCATCTCGTCTGAGCTTGTGATCCAAATTCATGTTTTATTAGACAAGGGGGTCATTTTATGATTGAAGACATAAATTAATGTGTTGAAACTTTTCTGGTTGGTGGGTGTGTGACCAGACTGAGCCCATGTGAATGGAGCCAGCCCCAGACAGAGGAGAACAGCTTCACCCTGCTGCACAGCCTGTGGTACACTGCTGGAGCCCTCACCTTACAAGGTCTCAACTATCTTCAAATGATTCTGATATGAGATGATGTTCATGCTTTTGCAAGGCTTTCATTGAATATCACCACCGTCAGGTCTGTTAATTCCTTGATCATGGGGGGGGGAGGGGCTTAAATGGTCCAATTAGGCCAGAGGTATTGTCCTAGCTTGTGTCGTTGAGGAACAGAACAAACTCCGGAAAAAAAAATCTACAGATGATGCTCTTTTGTTAAGAAAGAAATGTTGTTTATAGTTTGACAGTTCCGAAAGTTAATTGGGGTTAATTAGGTATTATTTATATATATTTTTAATATATATAATATATATATATATTAATAATATATATTATATATATAATAATAAGTTTTATTTCTTGGTTTTCAGTGCTTTCCTTTGAATGTTTCAGTAGTAGACAGTGGTGCGCTGATGTTCAGTTCTCTGTGATGATGTTCAGTTCTCTGTGATGATGTTCAGTTCTCTGTGATGATGTTCAGGTGCCGGGCCCCACCCTAAGGCTCTGTCAGGGCGGGTCATCTGCTGCACCTGGTGGCTGTTTGCTCTCGTGCTCCTGGCCTGCTACTTCTCCAACCTGAGCTCCTCCCAGTCCTCTGACTCCACCTCCCTGTCGGTGAAAGGGTTTGAGGACTTGGCCAACCAGGAAGCGATTGAGTTTGGGACCCTGGCTGGTTCCTCGACACTAGCCTTCTTCAAGGTGAGGGAACCCTTTCCCCTCCCCCCCCCATCTCCCCCTACTCACTTATGGCCCCCTCATGCTTATAAGAGTCGACTCGTACTTTGCTCCTCTGGTTTGACGGTTCTCCTCTTTTTTGTTTTGCTCCGTCTTCTGTAGAACTCAAACAATCCAGCCTACCGCAGGATCTACGAGCACATGGAGAGAAGCAAGAGTTTTGTCTCATCAATGGACGAGGGTGTCCGGCGAGCCAGGGAGGGCAACTTTGCCTTTATTGGGGAGTCTGTCTCCCTTGACCTGGCGGTGGCCCGCCACTGTGACCTTGTGCGAGCCCACGAGGTCATCGGGATGAGGGGCTACAGCATCGCAGCCACGCTAGGTGAGCCCGCTGTCTATGGCAGTGGTTCCCAACCCTGGTCCTCAGGGCTCTAATACACCTGATTCAAATGAATGGGTCGTTATGGGTCGTTAAGAAATTCAAATAACACCCGTTTCTACTCGATTTGCTCTTCGGTTTCTCTTAGTTATTGTATACTGACTTCATTTATGTACGAGTGTACAGGAATGGAAATGAAATCAGGTCAATAAATCCTTGTTTGTGTCCTCCTCCAGGCTCTCCCTTACTAAAGAACCTGAGTGTGGCCATCCTCCAGCTGAGTGAGGCTGGGGAGTTGGCCTACCTGCGCAGTAAGTGGTGGGCCAGCAGCTGTGTGACCGACACGGCCAAAGCCTCGGCCCTGCATCCCCACAGCCTCAAGGGGATGTTCCTGATTCTGGGCCTGGGCCTGGGGCTGGGGGTCCTGCTGGCTCTCCTGGAGCTCACCTCCAAGACCCGGAGCAGTGCTGGGGAGCAGAGGGTACGAGCCACATGCTGGCACACATGTACTGTATGTGTAATGCCAGGGACGCCTGCGTTTGTCTCTGGCTGTGAAACTATTTGGTTAGATGTTCAGGGAGATTGACTCGTCAATATCTGACTCCAATTTAGAAATGTAACTGTAACCTCGAGCGCTAAACAGTTAATGACATGAAACTCGGACGTATAATCCATGTTGAGCTTGCAAAAACTACAATCAAATCTGAGATTTCTCACAGACAATCAGGCGAAGAGACTAATTTTGCCGTCTAGCTCCATAGACTCCATAGAATTTTCCACTCATTGCCTCATGCTGGCGATCACCCCTAGTGGAACTCTGGTGGAACTGCAACCAAATTCGGTACAATGGGGCTTATAGGGAGTGGACAGGCTCTCAAGACGGGCTCTGCTTTGACCCATCAGAAGCTGTGACCGCATCACAGCCCTGCCTCTGCGGTCACAGCTTCTGATGGGTCACAGTTTCTGATGGGTCACAGCTTCTGATGGGTCACAGCTTTCGGTGCAACACCTGTTGTCGCTACGTCACTAAGAACCCAAAACTACTAGATCTTGTTCTGCTCAACCCGCGAACGGAACAAACTGGCTACTTACAGTTTAAATGACATACACAGAGTTCACTCAACAAAAACACTATGCGCTCTAAGACTCTTGTTTCTGAATCTTGTCTTTTCCACAGAAGTCCTGCTGTATTGTTTTGTCTGATGAACTGAGTCAGCGTCTGAGGAGCAGCAATGTGAACAGGAGCCAGGAGGACAAGGCTTGAGAGGCCACGCACACACACCACGCTCACCACACACACCACACGCACACCACGCTTACCACACACACCACGCACACACTACACACCACACACACACCACACACTCACTCACCTCCATATAAACATACTAACATGAGACATGCACTTGGATGTTTTCCTATTCAGCATAGATAGACCTGGGGGTTGATTGTGCCGGTGTACAACTGAATCAAGTCTATGATAACTCATTCTGAATTATAGTGATCTTTCAAAATATATCCTTAACTGGGATTTCACCAAGAATTGCTGACCTTCTTTGAGTGATGGACATTAAGAGTTTATTCATTGGGATGTGGCTGCAAAATAGTGCTCTTGTATTTCATTGTAAAACATGCTGTAATTTGTTTAGAGCTAACCAAGTGAAAATGACATGAGTCTTGCAACAGAAAATGGAAATACGTCAAAAAGAATTTAATGGTTTTGTCGCTTAGATGATGAGTCCATAACATACTAAATATTATGTTTTTGTCAATTAACAATACTACAGTTTGTTCAAAGGAAAACATGTAGAAGAGCATTTGAATGAGAACCATGTGAATGGTTACTGATACAATTTTCAGTGCTGAATTAGATGTGAGTTAAATACTAAAAAACATTTTTAACAGAGTTTTAGTTTTGTGTTGGGTATTCGGTTTCACATCATATAAATTGACATTGTACATTGACCTACTTTTGAACAATTGGCATCACACTATTTGAACAGTAACTGAAACAGTAAATTCTTTGGTTCACTCGTTTTGGTCATTACAGATCACATGTATAAACAGAAACACCAGAGTATGTGGCTGTAAACTGTACGGCACATTGTCAAAAGAATAAAAAACAACCTAATGATACCCTTGTATTGTCTTGATTTGTCTACAATGGCCACAATTGCACATTGATTAAAACATGTTACTACTTCCTTCAAAATAGCTTTAAAAAAATATATACAATATGTGATGACAGTAATTTGACTGTAAACAGTAATGTACTGTACTGTGCGTCTGAGGTTCCTCCATCCTAGCTGGGTCTACGAGGCGTCACCCAGCCCCTGCGCTCTGTGGACTGCCTGCTCATTACAAGGTGGAGCGATCTGCAAAGACAGACGGCATCAGACATCATTACAGTTTTCAACCCCCCGACCGTTTCACACGGTCACCAACTCAGGCTTCCACTGGGACGGTCGCGATATCTCACCATTGAAAAAGAGCGGCGATTTGCTGCGGATCTCCATCATCTTCTCGTCGAACATGGCGTTCATCTGCCTCTGCAGGGTGCCGTCCCCCCTGGCCCCGTCGAACGGCACACGGGAGGGCAGGAGCTCCAGGCTCTCCATGCTGCCCGCGCTGCTGGACTCGCTGTCAGACAGACCCAGTCCGTTGGGTAGGGGCTTCACCTGCTTGGCGTGGCCACCGTGGGGGAGGGTTTGTGGGGGAGGGCCCTGCCAGTGGCCGGCGTACCTGCGATTGGCTGCGGGGGTGAGGGGCGAGGCAGGCTGTTTACGGGGACAGCTTCGCGAGCGGGCCGTCCTCCGTATGGGGGTGGGGGGCTGCTGGGTGGGGGGCGTCTGCAGAGTCCGTCGGACCCGGAGTGGAGAGGACGGTGCTACCAGGGGCTGGGGGATGGATTTAGGTTTGGGTTGCTGGGCCTGGCACTCTGGTTGGAGCTTGTGGTCTGATAGGGGCTCGGGCTGTGATGGAGGGTAGGACTGGGGCTGGTGTTGTGGCTGGACCTGGGGCTGTGATTGGGGCTGGTGGTGTGGCTGGACCTGGGGCTGTGATTGGGGCTGGACCTGGGGCAGGGAAGGAGGCTGTGGCTCAGGTTCAGGCCTACTCAGGACCTCTAACACAGCTGAAACAGACATTGTCCCAGTAGAGTCCCAAGGCTGCTCTGTCTGTTCTCCATCTTTGAACTCCTCAGTCTGTGCTGGCTCGGGCCACTCAAACACCTGATCTGACCCAGGGCTGTCCTGGTGTGACCGCTGCGACGGTGGAGTCCGAGGCTGAAGCCCTGGCTCCGGGCATCTCGCCTGAATCCGTGGACTGTCGACCTGAGAGGAGGACTGAGACGAGTTCTCCAGATCTGTGCTGCCCTCTTTAATGCAGTGGGCGGTGGCCTCCCAAGGGTTGGAGGAGGTGGATATCCTGAGAATGCCCCTCCTCTTCTCTAGAGAGTCCTTAATCTGAACCCTGTGAGAGCGCTTCACTGGCTCACTCATCGCCCCCTGGTGGAGGGAGGCCCTGAACGCAGGCGGCAGTGCCCTGGAGGACATGCTGCAGTTCCTGCTGTCCTGGGAGAAGGAGTCCAGGTCTTTGGGAAAGCGGACCCCGCGCCCCTCTTCCGAGGAGTGTGTGGAGAAGTCCAGGGACGCCTGCTGCTTCTTGTGGCCCTTGGTGTGTTTGGTGGCCTTTTTGATCAGTCCTTTCACAGCATTAGTTGACTTGACCTACAAAACAAAACACACAAGCTGTGATTAAGTAACGCACTGAAAACAGAACATCGGTGACCCATATGAAATGAATGACTTGAGAGTTTGCATGCTGTCTCTATACCAATTGTGTCTTTAAGCATTGTCCTTACTAGGGACACTCGGTTACAAAAGCTCCAATGGAATAGTGAGTCAAGTTATCAATAGTGTGTATAAGATATTACGGAGAGCAACTGGATATAGAAATAAGTGAGAAGCCTCTACCTTTCCTGTGAGGTCATTCACAGCCACGTGGACAAAGATAGATGCCTCCTTGATTCCCTCCAGATAAATGTGGCGATAACCTTCGAAAGGAGATAAAGATCCACATGAATTACTCAGCAAATGTACTCACTCGCAGTAAAATAAAAAGTAAACACAATAAAAGACATTGATATAATATAATACATTCAAATTCGACATGTGATTAGCACAAGCTTCTGGCCAATCGTATCATCTCTCCAGTCACCTGGCATCATGCTGCTGAAAGCGATGGTCCGCTGTCCAATGAAATCTCGTCCTATCGAGTCGTGATCCCACACCTCAAAACGGACCAAGGCGATCTGGGGCATGTGCACCGTGAAGACCAGGGTCTCCTCCCACATGGGGTTGAACCCTTAAGCAGAACACAGATATGTAGCCCAGCTCAATGGATGGCATAGCGTGGAGTACATTTTAAAAGCCGTTACGTAAGCAATAATGTATATTGGGGTGATTCCATTGAATGTGTACTCTGAAGAGGTTTTTCCGTGCTCACCATTATCATCCACAACTCTGGTCTGTTCTTTAAAGCAGTCGATGGGCAGACCAATGATCTCCACCTCCACAAATGGATCAATGATCTAGAGCAGCAAGAGAAGATTCCATGATCCATCCAGCATAGACTTCTCATCAACATCCTCCTCCTCATCACACATCTCACCTCCCCTCTGTCCCCCATCATGGAGTCTTGGGGTTTAGGAAGCTGCTGCCCACTGATGATCTTCAGCACCAGCTGGGTCTTCCTCTGGCCTTGAAGCGGGTCCTCCATCATGGGGTTAAAGGCACCTGGACAGAGACAGCACACAGGAGCCATAAACAGCTATATACCCATGACCCTATTCTATGACAGAGATCCTGGTGTGTTGAATCTCCCCTTCAAGGCTTTGAACCACTCATCTTCAATTTCAGGCTCCCATCGGCTCATAGACAAAGTCACAGACTGATAATGCATGGTTAAAAGGTCCTTCCAAAGGCCCCAATCATGCTATGCTACGTTATCATCCTCATAAGAGTACCAACCTTTACACATGCACTTGGGCTTGAGATTGTATCCACAGTTACCATTGTTGGCAAACTTGGCTCTGTTCAGTTCAAGCATGCGGCCTTCGGTTTGGTAATTCAACGCAACTGAAAAGGTAATGACAGAACATCTATGATATAAACACTTTTTGGAAAACTTCAGTGGCAAGTGTTCAACCATGAGCACCAGAGCCTGCAGGTCTGTCCCACACAGACAGCTATTTTGGATAAATACTGAATCATCATTTTTGTCACTGCTAGTGAAAGTCTTACAATAACAGTGGCAATATATGTTATAGTGACATTTGTAATACAAATGAACAATGACAGAATGATAAAACTTAGTTGTGCAGATGACATGACACGACAGTCAAAATTGAAAAGTACTGGCGACTGCTTTGAAAATACCTGGGGCACAAGGACTGTCTTTCTGCGATCAACTTGTATCCAACTCAGTGGTGGCAGCTGTGGATAAGCTGTAGAGACCTGTATGCACTATTGTTCAGTGTAACCACTAGAATGGTTATCACAAGATGTGGACCAGGTCCAGCACACTTTGTTCCAGCTGCATACTCACCACTGCCAGAGTCAAAGATTCGGATTATTCTTACACTGTGCGCTAATACCAAAGAGGAAGACACTGACCGGAGGCCCAGAGGTACTGAATAAGGTAGGGTTAAGCTAGTTTGTATCTCTCTGCTCAAAAGCATTAACAAAGACTCGCATTGTGTTTGATGACCTTTCTGAAGTACACCCGGTGGAGCATTGCTTCACAGCACATGCTAACATGTCCAAATGGTTTTCACAACGTTTTCCATCTGGTTCTCCTCCTTGTGCCTTACCCATATGGCATCCTGAGTTCCAGAAAGGCTGAGGGTTGAAGTTGCTGGAGTCCACGCGGTAGTTGGAGGGGTAGACTCTCAGGAGCTGCCGCTGGTTGAAGCGGACCAGCTGGGCGGGCTTCAGCTGCATGATCTGGTTGACGATGCTCTCGTTTAAGGACGACACCTGCCAGCTGGTCATGTACGCTGCCGGTCAGGAAGAAGAGGGTCACGTATACATGAGTGCACTCTACAGGGACTGGGGACATGGGGGGGGGGTCTCTGTGACTGTTCTAAGAGAGGACACTGTCGCTCCCTCTTACCTTGTGTCTCAATGTCGTGGACACGGACAGACTTGGTGTATTTGACCAGGTCAGACAGGGCCCGGGACAGCCTCATGGTCTTCCTCTTCCTGGTAGAAGCAGACAACCATTTGTTAGGGAACGAGCCAGAGAGGTGTTTAAAGACCTGGACGCTGAAGGTGGTCACTGAGCAGAAGTAGGTGAGTGGTGGGTTTACTTGGTGTAGTAGACAATCTGCGTCCGTTCCCTGCCGTGGCACTCTTGGTCAACATCTCCGTCAGGCATCAGCCTCTTCTTTACTTTCAATTTCTTTTTCCTCTGAAACAAGAGCCTACTGTCAGCTCCTGCTGGACCGCAGCCTCCGACACAGAGGGGGAGCTAGAGGGAGGTTTAGGCAAACCCTCAGGACACAAACCCACGGTGGTTTTGGAGACATAGACGACTCACCTTACGCCTGAAGCTGCCCATTAAGGACCTGCTGAAGTTCTTCTTCTTTTTTGCTTCAGCTTCTGTGGTGGCGTCTTTCCCATCCTGAAACATACAACAGTTCGGAATTCCCTCTTGGTTGTCACATTTGGCATTCTGTTAGACTCCGAAGGGGTGGCTGCACGATGTCTTACATTTGCTCTCTAGAGGTCTTGGGGGATATAAAGGTATTCACACCAGAAAAGCCCACAGCTTTTGTCAGTTTTTGCATCCAACATGATTTTGTTCTTGTTTTTTTTTGTAACAAAGGGCATATGTTTATGGCCAAATCACCTGTACATTTGTGAACTTGTCTGGACAAGTGATCATATTCACTTACCTGAGTGGTACACCCCCTAAAAAACCTCAACCTTCATGTCAAGCTCTGGTAAATGTCTTACTGTATTTGCCTGTATGTCCTCCTCCTCCTCCTCATCCTCCTCCTCTGCACTGTCTTCATCCGATACATCCCCTTCCTCTGCTTCAGCATCTAGGTTAGCTGGAAGCTTCTTTCCCTTTAGAATAATGGACATCACAATTGCTGGTTAAACCTGAGTAAAATCAAACGTCTCTGACCGAGGTGAAGTTCAAACCATTTACTTCTACATCCTGCAAGTCTATTGCATCACCTTCACCAGGACTTTTCCTTTCAGGGTCTCGGGGGAGGGCAGTTTTCTGAACTCGTTCATGTTGACGGAAGTCAGGTCCACCTTGTCCTGCAGCACCTCCTTCAGGTACTGGGCCATCTTCTTCTGCTGTGGCACTGTGCAGTGGTTCTCTATAGACAGGATGACTGGGTACCTGGGGGAGGTCGGCAGGTTATTTGGGTTCTGCTTCTCAGACACAGAGGCCTAACCCACTACGACTAACTCTGATATGATAGAGACATTTGATTTTCACTTCAGGGCTATGATCAATGCTAACGTTCCAATGACTCACTGATTCTTTGTAAAGGCATATTTGTTGATGGTTTCGATGACATCTCTGAAGAGGATCTTAGATGTTAGTGTGTAACCATGGTAGACTATGGGTTCCCCATCAGGGCCATCCCAGCAGTCCACTGACCGAGAAAGATAAAGGAAAAGAAAAGGAAGTGAAAGAAGGAGAGTCCATCACTTATCTGTCTTGGCAAAAAAAAGGAGACCAACCAGGAACAAACCAGTGCAATCAAGGTGCAAAGTGTTTGTATGTAAAACGCAGTTTGTGCGGTCACAGAAGAACTGCAGTTCCACTGGAGCTTACCCTCCACACAGCGGCAGCCAGCCTGGAGGACGTAGGCATACATGTCCACCCTGGACTGGGACAGGAACTGGTCCCCTGTCAGGTACGTGTTGTGTGAGGAGGAGATGAAATAGTTGGTCAGAGGCTGGGTCATATCCTGGTTCACATGGTAGTGGTTTGGGTTGAAGATATCTCCTGCTGGACTCCGCATATAGTTGGTGAACCCTGGAGCAGGTTGAACACAAGAAGGTCACTTTTTGTCGTTTCCTTTTGGTTTCCATTTATGGATTGTGACGATGATACTACAAGGTCTGGTGTAATGATGACACTGATTGGATAACAAAGGGAATAATAGTTAGTAGTTGTTTGTATATTAGGTACCATCAATCCCCAGGACCTTGTGTTGAAGATGCTCAGGACAGGGCTCAAACTGGACCACTATTTCCAGACAGTGTTCCCGGGTGACGTTGACCATCTAGTGAACAGAAGGGTCAGACAATCATTCAAATTCTCAATCATTGACCTTTGTATGTTTGGTGTCTTTTGTTGAATCCCTTTCTCATAACTATCAGCTCAGAGAGAAAATGTAAATAAAAGATGTTACATTGCAAGACTTATTGTACTGACATGAGGCACAGCTAACAAACACATAAAGGCCTTTGTCCTAAAGGTCCCTTTTTCTTCACTTTCCTTTGTGCAGCACCCACCTTCTGTTCATTCTCCAGGAAGCGTGCCAGGTCATTGAGGTCCATGTACTCTTTTTGGTTGCTGTAGGAGATCATGATGAGATGGAGGTCTCTGCGAGTGGACATCATCTTATAGAAGTTGCAGAACTCCTCAAACGCTAAAGAACCCTGGTTGTCATCCGTGTCTGCCTCCTAGTATAGAATACATATGATTTAATACAACTAAAAAGTGTCTCAATACATTATTTCCTAATTTTCAGTTTATAATGTAAACTGTTTCATTTTTGATGCAACATTATTTTCCCTGTTTATGCATATTATGATGCCACTAATCATACAGCGCACGTTTAGTTAGGTGTACCATGTTACCTTAAAAACATAACAAAACAAAGAAAGACAACTGACAGTGTTAACGGTCATCGTTCTGGATATCTGTACCACATAGCAGCAGCTTAGGCAATGGAGCCCATGTTGTGTGGTGCATTAGCATGGATTAGGCAGAGGGAAGCTCTGTGCTGAACAAGTTCAGTGCAGTATTACAACCTCTGCCATCTGTTCAGGCCTGAGCATATGGTCTGACTGCTTCAGCAGCTCTTCTCTCTCTCCCTCCTCCCCTTCTTCTCAACTAACCTGTCCTCTACCAAGGTATGTCACTAAAACACAGACAAGACAGGGCATCTGTAACCCTAAGCAGGGATGATTGGAGATCAGGTTGTAAGAGCATGATTGCTTACCCTCTTTGACTTGTACACTTTTGTGAGCCTTTTTGCTTTTCTTTTAATACCAGAATTATAGGACACTAACAATATCGGTTTGCTTTTAACTTCACTGTTAATAAGGGGGAACGCCAATCCACCCAATCTGAATATAATATCTTTATTTAATATATTTGCATGATATATTATATGATACAAATTCCGGGTACCAGTTCCAGGAACACAGACCAGCTCCTTAGACTATGATGACCATATGAACTGAAGCTCACCGTAAACATCTCCCTGACCTTCTCCTTGGGCAGGTTGACATTCAGTTTGTGGAGAAGGTGCAGGACCTCTCCAATGCTCAGGGTTCCATCTCCATTCTTGTCAGCCTCTGAGAATGTCTGCTGGAGCCATGTGATCTGACTGTCAAGGTTGAATGATGACCATTACCCTGTCAGACCAAGGCATTCATCTATGCTATCGCACAATACATCCCTCACAACACAGAGCAGTCCATTACTGAAGTCATGTAACTGGAAACTCTTGACACTAAAGTTACAGTAACTACCATGGATTGACATAGCAAAACCTACAGTAAAATTCAGGGGTGGGTTTATGTGGCAGTTGGAAACAGGCAGTTAAAGGTTGTGTACCAAAAATCCACTTACCCCTGTTGTGCCACATCCACTTACCACTGGGAAGCCCAACCTTAATGGAATGTGTTGCCATGTCATGTATTTATATGTCATAGGCTTTTAATACTTTATGTGACCATAAAATCCCCTAGGATTTGAAGGATATTGGTCCCGGACACGCTGCCTCCTGGCCAGACTGTCCTCGTCACTGATGCCCGCCATTAGGTACTTAAGACCGGTGATCCAGGTACGCGCCTCGTCCCCACTGGTGGTGACCAGGTCCAGGGACTCCACGTGGCTGCCATGGTAAATACTGAGGCAGCAGTTGGGATCAAAGCGGCTGTCTGCATAACGCTGGAAGATCTCCGACTTCTTCCCCTCGCACACCTCATGGATGGAGTCGATAGTTACTGGACAGGAGAAGAGTCCAAACAGATCAATTCATCAGCTACTGTATCTAGGGGAGTCAGATGGCTGAGCGGTGATGGAGTCTGGCTAGTAATCAGAAGGTTGCCGGATTGATTCCCCGCCATGCAAAATTATATTGTATCCTTGGGCAAGGCACTTCACCCTACTTGCCTCGGGGGCAATGTCCCTGTACTTACTGTAAGTCGTTCTGGATAAGAGCGTCTGCTAAATGACTAAATGTAAATCTAGAATTTGTACAAATTTGTGGAAACCTTTTTAGAAAAGACCTAGAATTCAAATGTATACGTTTAGGACTCCACCAGTTAATGGAAATGGCAGGGTGCCGGAGTAGCTTATCTATCCTCTCCATTTGTTTACTGACTTTTGGCTTTGTCATGCTTCCTGGAGGGCCTCCAGCGGATGCAGGACTTGTGCTCGTCCAGGTAGAAGTAGCGCACCAGACCCTTCTTCTTTCCTTTTAACTTTGTCATCTGGGTGCCTGTTTGCATGGTACACATACACCTCTCCACTGCAGAAAACACACACAGAATTTGACATCATCAGGCACCTGTTTTTACAGTGTCTAGGCCAGACACTCGACCATCTGAACCGTATAACTGGCTGAAAATACTAACATGGTGAGTGAGCTTTAGAAAAAATAGGATTTTCTTTCTTACCATACTGTACAACTTTCAAATGAAGTTGTCAATGATTCAACAAACCCTTTAATTTGCGAAAATGTGTTCATTTTGTCTGGAATGTGTTTCGTGATTCTTTGATGTCACGCATGCCTGACCACATGGGTGCGATAGTTGGAGAAGGAGTGGTCAAATAGGGAGCACGGCAGGTAACCTCTGGATGTAATCTGAATTTGAGACATGTGACTCACTCAAGTCTGCATCGTTCAGTCTAATCTTCAGTGATGGTCTACTGTCGCCTATTACCTACTCACACACACACACTCCATGCCACTTTCACGTAAACAATATATGTGGAAAGCACAAATATGTTTGGCTTACCAGTAGGGTAGGTCTATAAATAAGATCTGCATCATAGGTCATAATCACATGAGCACATTACACATGCTCGGTAGGTCATGTTTACATGTAAACAAAACAGTATTTCTGTCTATTGAATTCATTTCACCAAACTAAGATGAACATGAAGAACGTGACAGTGCAGCTCAATAACAACTTCACAATAACTTCTTACCGGTCTGACCCAGTCTCCATTTGGGCTGAGCCACTATACTCCCCCCAATCCAGAAGAACTCCTCTGCCAGCCTGGAGATGGAGGTCTTCTGCCACAGCTTGGGGGAGGTCATGATGGACGGGCTGGGGCTCCTGAAGGGGCTGGAAGCTCTCCTCCCTGAGCTGGGGGTGCCCCTGGACAGAGAGGGGGAAAACATCCCCGGGGCCAGGGAGTTGAGGGAGGGGAAGGAGCTCTTGGTGGTGGGGGACAGGGGTCCCCTTGGGGCGGTGACGCTCAGCCCTGAAGACAGAGGTGCCATGTTTGGAGGGGTGTTCATCCCTGCTCGGCTGGTTTAAGTCCCCCCTTGCTGGGAGCTGCTCATGTCACTGCCTGCCCCGTGGTCCAGCGCCTCTCTTCCTCGCCCTCATTAAGTACTACCTGGCTCCAAATCACAGTCAGCACTCCAGAGGACCGTTCACATAACGCAGGGAGAAAGAGTCGATCCGGTCGGTCTTCAGAAGACTACCATGTCCCACAGCAGCCTCGCCAGACACTTTGAATCCACTTTCTCAATGTGTTCATGTCCACAGGCATAAACCAAGAAAGGACAATGGAAACACATGTACTTGTTGTTTCATTGACTCTCAATCCGTTAGGTCGCCATTCCAGTTCCATGTAGAGTGTTCTTCATTAAGCGGCCATTGGTCCTCAGTGTTTGTAATTGAGTGAGAGAAGACAGGAGGAGTCTGGAACACGTGTCAGTCCTAAATCTTCTTCAAGCTGTAATCCTGAGTGGAGGCTGCAGCCTTGCATTTACAGAGGGATTTTTCCGCTACTAATAAGCTCTGGAAGGAAAGAGAGTGGGTCGGGGAATAGACAGAGAGATGGGGGCAGTGTAATGACTTGAGTTGAAGACTGACTGCCCACATGTGGCCTCTTAAATATAACCCTTCTGTTCCTCAATCAAAATGTTCCTTCTCAACGTTTTTGGAAAGGAAAGAAAAAGGTGCACTGTTCCCCATTTTTTTTCCAGACCAATATCAAGTGTCCAGAAGGCTGACATTTTGTCCAGATATAGTATAAAATGAATGTCAGCCTTTTAGACACGGCCATTCATTTGATACTATATCTGGACAAAATGTCAGCCTTCTGTACACGGCCATTTTGTCCAGATAAACAGCTCTGAAAAAAGTTAAACCACTGCACCTTTTTTCCTTTCCAATAACATTGAGTGAGGAACAGCAGGGTTCAACTTATAGTGGCCACTTAAATTGAACCCTTCAGTTTCTCACTAAAAATGTTCCTTGTCAACGTCTTGTGGAACACAAATCTCAACTTAAATTGATAGGCTACCATGTTCTGTACGTGAAGTCACTGAAACACGTTAAAAAACGTTTATATTGATATTTGAATAAATACGACAACTGCAAACGTGTAATCCAACATTACTATTAAATATAGGTTCACATAGGCTAAGCCTATATATGTATATTTTTCAATGTTTCACTTCAGTCCATTTTCCACAACCACACCTGGGTGCTTACAACCTCGCAAATGTGTCACTGAAACTTCACTGTAGCATCAGGAAGGGACAAATCTGAACGCCTTGACTTGCAACCCTTGCGATTCATTTGTTCTCAAACTTGCACTTGCAGTTGTGCTAGTAAGAGAGCAGAGCGGGTGGCGAACGAATCAGAAAAAACAAAGTGCTCTCTTTTTGGACGATTCTTACCCAGTCTTGGTGTGGCATAACGGATCGAAAAATTGGCCGCCTAATTGCTAATACATTTTCAAGTCATGATCTTGCAAAAGGAAATTGCTGATTAGTCTTCACGTGTATTGTTGGAAACTTTCAGCACCACATGATCAGTGATCTGATCTGTATAGCAAAATGTCGCTCTTTTGAGTACAGACTCATAAAAACATACAAAGAAAGTACGAAAGAAAACACCCTCATACAAATGGTTGATTTGATTTTAATGGATATCATAGAGGTTTTCCAAGGAAAAAGAAAACATCGAAACAAACGGCAAAATAAAACCCCACTTCCAAAACTATTATTAACAGTATTAACGAATGCAATGCATATTCCCATTACATTGTATCCAACATATGTTCAGTGGGGACATAATAATAAGACATGTAAGTATGTTTTTCTAAAATATTTGTGAGCACCAAAGGTTGAAGACCAGGAGATGTCCTAGCTTTCCTACTTGGGTCTGGAAAGCCAGTAGAGGGGTAGGTACTCAAATATATAATGATCTCATTTGATAATTTTGGTCTGGGTTTAAGTAGATACATCCGCAATCCATCAACATCTCTTGTAGCTCCCATCAGAAGGAAGAAACATATATGGAAAGGATGACTATAATAGTAATGGTGTCTTTCTCAAAATGATCACCTATATTGTTTAAAATAATGACCGATAACTTGTCTCTTCTCTATGTTTTACCAATCATTCATTACTTCCATTCAGCCCATTGATTTTAAGCGATGATCAAGGGTGCAATAATCCATCAATTATATCATAATCACAAATATACATTTTCTTTTGGTTTCAAGTAAGATCAAAACTATTACTCATAATAGAATTAAAGTGTAAAGCAAGCAAACTTTCTTATTATTTACAATATCACAATTGTATTTACAAAATAGAACTGACAAAACAGAACTAACAAAATAGTTGTTAAATGTCGTTCATGTTCTGTTGTAATTTTAACAAAGCAATTGGGAGTAAAATGCACAATGCAATTTGTCTTTATTTTAAAAGTGCAATTCCTTTTCTTAAGTAAAAAAATATATATTCATATTTTGTATATATGTAGAAATGTTGTTCATATAAAGCATATGTTGATTTAAGAGCCCTACAAATCAGAAACAAAAAATGCTTACGGGTTTACAGGCAGCAAATTATTTTGGAATATAAATTATTTTACAGTATTCAATAGAAAATCTGAAATACCGCAATTCAACAAGAAGACAGCCATTATCATAGTTGTTCTATACACAACATTAGATTCACCGGCAACACAATATTTATGACATGGTTTGGTTTCATACACGTCTGATTTTAAAACAAAAGGAGGCTGTGGGCATCATAGTAAAAAGTTACACTTCCATACAATATTCAAGATGAGAATATAAAGATAGTGTCCCCAGATACTTTCGGCTTCCGTCAGCTGAAACAGATCTGGAGGGTTGAGAGAAAGCTGCATGCCTATAGGGTTTACATGGATGTGCTGATGTGAGTACCTGGTACCCTGCTAATCATGCAACATTTCCTTTTAAATCTCCACAACATGTTCAAGAAGCAAACTGATTGAGTCAGTGACAAAGTGGAAAACCTTGGTGGTGTGCTTTCCAGTCGTCTGTAAATGTATATAATATATTACCGTTGAAGTGTGTACCGAGATTCTGTGGAGGTGTCGCCCCCTACTGTTCTGTACTTCTGTTCCCTAAATATTCAAGTAACATTATGGAGCTATAGTTGTACATCTTTAAATAGCTTATATACCAAAATAAAGTCCTTATCCAGCATCAGGGGAGTCAGGAGAGGAGTGTTGTCTTTCAGGAAGATGTCTTTCTCATGGGATTGCAGCTAGCTCTCATGCTCAACCAGACCACTTTCCAGTTCCAGTTAAAGTTCATATATTATCATAATAATGTCAATTTTCATCATAACAAGATCTTCCAACTTTACTAATACAAAACACGAAACCATCCTCTTGAAATTATTGGGTATTTTTTGCTGAATTATTTCCCCTTAACAGGAGCTGCAAATAATGCAGTGTGTCCTGCAGCCACTACAGTACCGTCTGTCTCTGGAGAGCCCGGCAAAAACGGTTCTGCGTGGTCCACAGCATTAGGAAACTCCGTTGGTGTGCTGTGGTTGGGTAAGTCTGAGCGTGTCTGTGTGGGAGTCCTGTCTGTCCTGGCTGTCGTCGGCCTTCTGCAGCTCCAGCTGTGCCTGCAGCTCCTTCACCATCCTCTCCAGGCTCTGCCGGGCCTCCCGCTCCTGCTGCAGTTCCTCCCTCAGCTGCTCGCGGTCCACCTCGGCCCTCTGCAACAGCACCTGCAGCTCCTCCATCTGCAGAGCACCGGGAACACACGGCCACGGTGAGAGGGGGGCCACACACACACATGCAGAGGAACGCGCGGGGGGGAAGACGTCACTTTGGCTAGCGTTTTTCCCCGTAACGACCCTGCTCACCTGAGAGGAGTACTTGACTCGCAGGCGCTCGGCCTCGCAGCCACGGTCGCAGACGCGCTGTTGCCTCTCCTTCTCCAGCTCTCGCTTCAGCCGCGTGCGGGACTCCTCCGCCTCCTGGGTCTTCCTCTCCCACTCGGCCCGCAGGCGCTCGATCTCCTTCCTCAGGCCACGCTTGGCCTCCACCGCCTCGCGCAGGCGGCCCTTCTTGGCCACGCGCACAAACTCCAGCTCCTGGAGGGGACAGGGACAAAGCAGGGTCACAAGGGTGACAGCAAAAAGGGAGTCGTGGTCATGACAAACTTTCCAGTTTTGAAAGTTGGCCTAAGTGCTTGCTAGCTAGCCATAGGCAAACTTAAATGGCTAACTTGCTGTGTACCACATCTAATATATAAGTTGTCTCAACAGTTGACACCCTTGTTCCGGGAATACAATTGTACCTAGGATGGATTTGCTGGACATGATGTTAGTTTCCTCCAGGATCACAATGACTCTTACTAAGAGACGTGTTGCTCTTGTTGGTTAGCTGTAATTGATTAAAAATGATTGTACTTGCTGTGAAATATTTTCACTGTTGCTTGCTTTTCTACAGGTACACTCTTGCACTTTTTTGAGGTTCATGTTGTTTAATTGTAACTTGTTTAATTACATGTTCTTATGGTTCTTCCCTTTGGCACTTCTTTTGGTTTTTCACAATGTATGCTTCATATTTGGCTACCCGCAATGTTTGGGGCTATCTCGGTGTTATGATCAGTGACCTATGCACTTTTGTAAAGCTGTCTCTTGGAAGTCACTTTGGATAATAGGCATCTGCTAAATGAATAAATGTAGATGTAAACAGTGAAAACACTAGAATAACCTTTTGGCCAAAGACAGTATTGCTCAAGTTTCCGCTTACTGACCAAACAGCTAACAAATGTGACTGTTTGACCCTGGTTGTTTTGCCCACACCCCAGAGATTCTGAGGACCCAAGTTCCTCTTTCTTGTCTTAAACTCTGTCTCTAGTGTTGAACATCTTCCTTTTTTCTTCCTTGCATATTACGGAGTTCCTCTTTCGATAGACATGAGCTTTTGAACTGATCATGTAACTGTCAGGAACTAACTGGTTCAAAGAGTGCTCAGACAATATCATGCTCAGAGAGCCCTTCTATTCCAGACATCATTTTGGTACTGTTTTAGAACTGCTCCTCCTTAATGGAAGAATAAACAGATTCCTCTGACCTCCGACTTTCAATGATGAGTGAATTCCACCACAACACAGTGTCACTGTCAAACACCGGTGTCAAAGTGGTTCTTTCTACGTATGAAAGCTTGTGTGCCTGTCCACGATGTGCTCCTGTGTGCTCCGTGTGCGTACCTGCTGGAGGCTGCGCTTGGCCTGCAGGGCTGCAGCCAGCTTCTCCTCCTGCTTCAGCTTCATCTTCATCACCTCCTGCAGGAACTTCTCCCTGGCCTCCTGGGAGTCCAGGCCCCCATACAGGCTCTGTCTCAGGGCCTCCAGCTCCGGGCAGGGGGCCCCAGGCAGCCAGGCCGGGCCGGGGCCCTCCGAGGGCCTCATGCTGCCTGGGGGCTTCTGGGGCAGGGGCAGAGCTGGGGTCTGGCTCACACTGTTGCAGGCTGGGAGAGATGAGGTCAAGGAGGGGATGGATACTGGGCCTGTGAGACAGACAGAGAGAGGAATAACATAGGTAATGATATAGGAGTCAATATGGATTGATTTAAGTCAAGGTAAAGAACAATATCTCTCTTTTTCCTGTGATACTAAAACCAGCCACCAGATGGCAGCCTAACACAGGACGAGACCTATCTCTTCGGCTCGTCAACCCATTCAGTTGTGTTAAGCCGTTCTTTTAAAGTGATCCTGCTATCTCTGCTAGAGGCTGCAATAGAGACGGTCATCATGTCAGGCTTAGACTGCATTTCTGTGTTTCTGCTTGCTCCATTGGATGGAAGGTTAGAGTTTGGGGTCAAGTTTGTGACGTTGCTTTTCTGTGTTATTAAAGGAAGCAGTCTAGTGGGTGTCCTACTCACAATCCTCACAGTCGTCCACGTCGATGTCCCCATCATCGTCCATCTCCATGTCCTCTTCCACCGCGTTGGCTGGTGGAGGGAGAACAGGTTTGGGGACCGGTGGCTCTGGTGCTCTGGAGCTGGAAGGGGTGTCCTTCTCCCTGTCTCTGGTCTGGGTCCCCATGGTCTGGTCCTCTCTGAGGAGGGGGCTGGCCAGAGGAGCTAGCGCTATGTTGGGAACCACACAGCTCTCCTGGCTGATCTGCTGGCTGGATCTATGGAGGCCAACAAATGAGACTTTCAGTTGTCCCCTTAAAACAAACAGGAGCTTTTTTGAAAAGGGAGGTTCACTTATGTAGCAACAAACTGCCATGGCATAGGTGAAGTAAGGTGAGGTTTGGGGGGATCAAAATTAATTCTGTAATGGTTTTGCGAGACAGCCCCTTACCGCTTAGCTTCACTGTGATTGGTGGTTTTGTTCCTCTCGGAGGAGGGAGACCAGGGCCGGAAGGCAGAGCCTCTCTGTTTCAGCTGGGCTTGTTTCACATCCTGAAAAACCAAGAACAGCTCATTCACCGAGACTGAAGGGCAGCTTAGTAAACAGTCCAATTCCGAATCAATGTCATTCCTTCACTAACTACAACGTTTCTCCCCGCGAAGCGAAGGTGAGCTGACATGACGGGGGTGTACAAGGTCCCAGAACTTGGCCGAGGACAAAGACCCTCCTGTCAAGGACCCCCGTGACCTTGAAGTTCCACAAATCAGGTTTCACACACTTGCAGAAAGAACATGAGACACAAACCTTGCTGGCAGACTTTGTCAGAGATTGTAACCAGTCGTGCTGTCTCTCGTTGTCGGCTAAGGGAGAAAGCAGCTTGTCCAGCTTGGACTTCTTAGCTGGAGCCGGGCTGTGGGTCTGTGAAGAGAAGAGATGGAAAGTAAATATGATGTCCTACCACGAAACATTTACAGGAATAGTACACATCAACAATATGAGTCAAACGGTCTATATCACACAGTATGTATTTCGATCGAAGAAATGTCTGTTTAACCCCCTACATGGTGTACTTGACATCATCCCTCTGCCATTATCTCTAAACACAGCAGAGACCACTGGGTGGTGACCACACTGTGCCCGTCATTCACCCCCACGCTGTGCCAGGAAAACCAGGCTGGGAGACGGACAAATTGAGAGAGCCAGACAAGAGTTCAAGTGATATGTCTGTCTGTCTGTCTGTCTGTCTCTGTGTGTGCGTGTGTGTGTGTGTGTGTGTGCGTGTGTGTCTGGACGCTAGCTGGTCTGGATGGCAGCCAGCAAGGCTACACATGGACCTGCCAGCTTTAGGAGGCGCCATCAGGTACACACAGAGAGAGAGAGAGAGAGAGAGAAAGAGAGAGAGGGAGAGGGAGAGAGGGAGAGAGAGAGAGAGAGAGAGAGAGAGAGAGAGAGAGAGAGAGAGAGAGAGAGAGAGAGAGAGAGAGAGAGAGAGAGAGAGGGAGAGAGAAGGAGAGAGAGACAGAAAGAAGGAAGCTGAGAGCTCTAAACTCGGACAGACGTTTTGGGGTGAAGCTAACCTCAATACAGGGCATTAACTCACAAAATGTTTCCCTCTCCGCTCTGCTGATGGTGGTGGAGTCAGGAGAGACTACATGTCTCCGTTTAACGCCCCCCCCTCCTTACACACACACACTCAGTGGCCCAAGTCATATCCAGGAAGTGTGTGTGTGTGTGTGTGTGCGTATGTGTGAGAGAGAGAGAGGCCCCTGTGGCGAGACAGTAACTGAGCCCCCTAGCCTCAACCTGTCAGGATGGGGCTGTGTTTACCTGGGCGCTGGGAGAGACCTGCCCAGACCTGACTTCTATGACAGTCTCCCTTCAGGAATCCCAAACACTCCACGACTCCCCTCCCTATCTCCCCTCTCCTGCACGGAAAGGGTTACTCACTGTACGCTGCCACCTGCACTACACTGTGCGCACAGCCACGGGGAGAGACTGAATGGAGAAGTGGGCTTTGCTCAGCAGCATAGTTTGAAGAGGTTCACCTGGAGGTGTGGAAGACAGATTGTTGGGTGATGACTGGCAGCTTGGCTGTTAATGAATCATGTTTGGCAGTTCTCACTGAGAGATAAGCTGAAAGCTGTCTGTGTGTGTATGTCTCTGAGAGTGTGTGTGTGTGTGTGTGTACGTGTGTCTACCTGTCTGTCTGCCTGTGGTTCTGGCACCAGGGGTGGAGGTGTGAGTCAGGTCTGACACAACATAACAGAGAACCTCCGTTCTAGAAACTTCTGCTTGGGTCGCGTCATATAACCCTACCCTCTCATTTGGCTGGGTCTGCCGGAGCTTGGCTCATAAAGCTATAATCAGACAGCAGTTGTGTTATCACAAGGCCTAAGTGCATCTGGCATGACTGTGGTTGTCTGGACACTCCTCTTATGTCTCTCTGACTCACACACATCACTGCTCAAGTCCCCACACACACACACACACACACTCTTATTCACACACTGCAGATGCACACTCACACAGACTCACACCGAGGCAGGATGTCTAGCGAGGTTTCCTCTTAAGAGACACTAGCCTAGACCTCCAGCTGACACATCGCTCACACAACACACACACACTCTCTGACACACACACACACACGCACATCCTCGTTAATCTCTCACCTGTTTTACCAGTGGTTTTTCGACAAACTGCCAAACGGTGAAATCCGAGTCTGTAATTACTGATATGGTTGTCGTTTTCCCAACAAAGGCTGTCTGTGAGTGAGTGGGTCTGTGTGTGTGTACGTATGTGTTTGACTTTGTGTGTCAATGTGTTTGACTGTATGTGTGTGCTATTTCTGCCCTGAGGTTTGGAGCTACAGGAAAACTGAGGCCCAAAGACAAAACAGAGTGGGAGAGCGGGGCCTCCCAGACACCACAAGGGAGCTGCTAGCTCAATCTGACAGGGAGCTCAGCGGAGAGCAGCCCCACCGGAGCCACAGACACTTCCCTCCTCACCACACCAGACATAACACGCTCCTTCTCACACACAGCCAAACACACACACACACAAACACTTACATGAGCATGCACGGATACGCGCACATACAAAACACTGACCCCCACACTATACACTGCCGGTCTCGTGCCTGCTGGGCACAGGATAGAGCCCTCACTGTCTAGAAACCTGCTTCTGGCTGATTCAGTTTACTGGAGGAGAGAAGGAGAAGGGAGGAAAGAGAGGGAAGGAAAGAGTGAGGGGTTGAAAATCAGGGAGAGGGAAGGAGACTTCCTCTTAAAAGTTTGCTTTGGCTGGGGCCCCTGTGGGAACGGAGTTTCGGAGTGAGAAGGGGGCGGGGGCGAGGGCGAGGGGGCGGGTCTGGAAGGGGCGGGGGGCAAGGGGGCGGGTCTGGAAGGGGTGGGGTGGGGGAAGGGGAGTGATCAGCGGGGACCACAGAGGAGGAAGCTCGGAGCTGGAGGAATGTCTGCTTGAAGGCCAAGTACAGGCTCCTCTTAAAAGAGACTTAGCCCATTCATGCGTTGCCCTTTTCAACTCGCCGCTATTGTGTGACGGCTCTCTAAGGAGCCCCGTAATGAGGGAAGGTTTCAAAGTGGAGCCGGGGGCTAAACAGGGCGGGGCTACACGGAGGCTGAAAGCTGACATGCTTTCTCCTGGAATGACACTCCTGTAATGACACGGTCATTCAGGGCAAAGGGGCCGTGTGCAACCACGACCAGAACAGACACCCCTCACCCTAACACAACCGGTCATATTACGGTCATGCTACTGTCATACCATGGATCATATTCTGGTCAGGTTAGGCCTAGCACAATGGAGCGGGTGAAGAGCATGTTTACTTCCTCGCGTCGGCCAGCTTTGAGTGCGCTGAACTCTCCCACTCCTCTGCACGCTGGCACAAGAGGCCTCCTCCCCACCAAGCTGGCCCACGGCTGCCAGCGAGACCAAAATAGTCGTCCCTGGCCGAGTTTCCCCAGGCAACCGTCACACAATACCACTGCATGCTGGATGGCGTGGCGTTCCCAAAAGTGCCCCGGCAACGAGACACAACAGTTTCACGTTTCAGACTCCTTCCCCTGCGATAAAGCTCGAGAGTGTATTCCCCAACTCTGAGTGTGCTTGGCAGGACACTGTCTCACTCAAGGGCACACACACACACACACACACACACACATGCACATACCAACTGGCCATGCTCAGTCCAAGGCTACCAGCATCAGTGGGAAGTGGGCTAGGGTGGCAAAGGGGGAGGGGGATAGAGCAGGCTGTGGCCTCGCAAGTTTGCTTCAATGATCCCTCGTTTGTTTATCTAAAACCTGTATGACTTCACCCATGCTTGGCTGAGCTGACCAGTATCCTAACAGTCTTTCCTCAACCCGAAGCATCCCTTTTTATGCATCGTTAAAATGGCCGCCCTTCAAAATGGCCGCCACTGGAAGACCGTTACAGTGAGGGAGAATACACTGAGACGATGAGCCTCTGGAGTTCAACCCCAGAGCCATAGTAACAGTGGTCTGGTCTGGTCTGGGATGGTCTGGCCTGCCACGCGAACAGTCTTAACGCAAAGCAAGGTTGATTGGATTGTCCTAATTGTCTTTGGGATTGAGATAGAAGTCTGGGCTGAGCAGGTCTGTTCTCATGGAGCAGGGAGCGTCAGAGCCTTTCCCCCGACATGTCACCTTTAGCCTGAGATCAGGGGATGGGCTATGAATACTGTAGCACATCCCACAGCTCTCCCTCCACACGCCTCCCCCACCACAACGAGGAAACTGAACCACGTCTGCTGCATAGATGTGGCCGCTACAACAGTAGCAACACACAGCTGCCTCTGCATCTGACTCTTACCTCGTGGATTTCCCTCACGATCAATCCCATCTGATCTCGTCCTCTGTCAGAGGGCTGTGCATCCATAGCAAAGAGGTTCATCGACAGAGTGAGTTGTGCGGGGTTACAAGAGCCATGTGAAGGCCGATGCACAGATATGGTTGTTCATGTTGTCATCTGTGTCGATCCGACAGTCCTCGTATCTCTCTCCCGGGCGAGGTGAGACAGAGCAACGGACTGTTAACACTGAGCGGAGGGAGCACATTCAATTGAGGGCCAATGTAGCCACTAAAACATCACATGGCCACGTTTTCTATCAGGTTTTCTGACCCATAAAGAGGGCCGGAGTAGCGGGCATGAGGGGATGTAAACAGACCATGATCTCACCGAGGGGATGTGGAGGGGCAGGCTGTGTGGAGGTGTGACCCATCCACTAAGAACCGCAAACCCACAAATACCAGCCTCCAGATTACACGTTATTACCGCGAGCGTGCCTGCACCTATCTCCGGACATGAGACTGCGTGTGTGCGTCTGAGAGGCGTGTATATTTAGGCAGCCGTACCGCCACGTTCTCAGGGTGCTTTTAGGGAAGCGCCTAAGCGGCTCTGGTGGAATTGGCCAGTTGTATGGACGGCCAAGCTGGGCTGTGTGGTCTATATGTGGGATGTACAGCCTTCCATATAGCCAATTAGGCCACACAGTACCAACACGCAAAGACGGGCATAGACATACACATGCTCACACACACACACAAGCATACTCATACATACACGCTAACCACACATGCACGCCAACCACACAATGTCTTTTTCTGCTCCTATTCACATTTAGCACAGTTGCAATGAGGGAGCAGCTGCAGAGCTAAGCAGGAGGCCGAAGGGTGTGAAGGTGAGAGACAGAGGGGGGGGGGGGGGGGGGAGAGACAGAAAGAGGAGGAGAGGGAGAAAGCGAGAGATGGAGGGAGGGAGAGCGAGAGAGAGACGGGGAGAGGGAGGACACATCGACCATATTAAGACCCCTCGTTTTCATCCGTCTGCTCGTCTGCATTATGTCGGCCGCCAGCAAGTCCATTTCAGATTAGCCAATGGCTGTTGGCCTGCTGTAGCTGTTAGCCCACTGCTTCATGAGACAGTAAGTCTCCCTCCGTTGAAATCCCACAGATTAGTGCTAATGCCCCAGCCAAGAAGGCTGAAAGACGATTTAAATGTCACTGGATAACCTCTCAGCAACCCAAACAGTATCGTCACTGGATAACCTCTCAGCAACCCAAACAGTATCGTCACTGGATAACCTCTCAGCAACCCAAACAGTATCGTCACTGGATAACCTCTCAGCAACCCAAACAGTATCGTCACTGGATAACCTCTCAGCAACCCAAACAGTATCGTCACTGGATAACCTCTCAGCAACCCAAACAGTATCGTCACTGGATAACCTCTCAGCAACCCAAACAGTATCGCCTCCGAGTACACAAACCATGCTATCACACACACACAGACCAAAATATCACCAACGCACACATGTAAACACCGTTAAATCACACACACACTGTGGTATCACACATCCACTGCATCTAGCCCTGGCCCATGGAGACAGTGGGATTGACGTGGCCGTCAGCCAAGCAGATCCTGTCTTACAAGTTTACTAAGAGCGACGATTGGATGAAAGGAATCATTCTTGGTCGTCAACAGAGCCCAGGCACACGGCGGGTGAGCCGAGTGAGGGCAGGGGGAGAGGGTAGCCGCTGGCCCACCTGGTCAGCTGACCCCCGCGCTGGCCGGGCCTGGTCAACTGAGACACACGACCACATGCTTGCAAACAGACGGGCTTGGCGAGGGCGGGGGGGGGGGGGGGGGTGAGGGTGAGGGGCTTCAGTGGGGGTGGGGGCAGGTGGCAGGTTTGAAAAAGGGATGAATACCAGGGAGAGGTTACGAGGTGTGTGAGGGGGCAGGGGGGAGGGAGGGGGAGATGAGGGTGGGGGGGGGGGGCCCATAAAGCTGAGGTGAAGTTAGGGTCAGTGCCCGGTGTCCCCTGTGATGTCACGTCACTGACACAGTGTCTGTCCTGGGAACTGGCAGGGGAGGTCACTAGCTGCAGCGAGGTGATAAATCCACGGGTGTTTTTATAGATGGTCGTTCTAACTCCTCTGTCTCTGCTCCAAAGCAGACTCCCCAGGCAGACTAGGCCTGGCAGATAGGCTAACATGCACTAAATACACAACTACCTGTAATCAGCGCTGATGCTAACACGGCTCATTCCCTTTAGCACCGATGAATCCCTTGGTTTGTATGTTTTGACACTAAAGGATGTTGGTGCTGGTGGGCCTGTCTCTGTGTGTGTGTGTTTGATTTGGCGTGCATACGTGTGAGAGTACACCCCAGAGTATTAGTCTTCTCATGTAAAACCACTAGACCCTGAGTTCCGTTTGGGGTGGGACAATGTGGTGGTGGGTAGAAGTGCTAATGGCTTCATTCAGAATGAGAGGAAGCATTAGGAAAACAGAGAACCTTTGCTAAAAGCACTAAGAAGCCCTAGCATGTGCCTGAACAGAATTAAATCACTGGGGAGAAAAAGAGTGGATTTCTGCTCTCAGTTACAAAGAAACTGCCGAGAAATCTTCCAAACTGCTTCCGGTTTAACAATCACTTATGTCACTCCTCCATGATGGACCAGCAGGAATAGATTCTCTCTCTCTTTCTCTCTCTCTCACCTTTCCAGTCGGCCTCTTTCTGTACGTAATATTCGACTGGAGATCAAACAGCATTTTACTTGTTTGCACTTGTTCACGACATCCCCCGTGAGGGAAACACGAGATAAAAACACCCACAACATCCGCTCTTCAGATCCTACATTCCAGCCTTCAACATTTTGGCTTTCCTTTTCCTCCTCCTCCTCCTCTTTTCTATTCACAGGAAAACTTATCTGCTTACGTGGGAGATTTGGGTGAGAGGGCCTGGTCTCCCCAGCCTCCAAAAATAGAGGGGGGGGGGGCAGCTTTAAAATGGAGGGAGGAGGGAGGGTGGGGGACGGTGGAGGAGGGAGGGAGGGTGGAGGGAGGGAACACGGAGCTAGGCAGCGCCGGCTGAAGCCAGAGCAGCTCTCCCTCTGCTCCGTGACCCTGAGACGAGCTGGAAGCCGTTTCTTTCCCTTTCTGGATGGTTTTATAGGGGTTCTTCGGAATTCTTCGGAGTTTCTCACCATAGCAACGCCACAACAGTGGAGCGTGACTCGGCGTTGACTCAACGACCAGAACTGAACATCTCAGGGGCCAAGGTTCTCCTATCCTCCCCACTTCCTCAGACTGAGACAGATCTCCTGCAGAGGCCGACTGGATGAGCGCATGGAGCATGAATGCAGACACATGTTGAAATAACTCCGTGCACATGTGGTGCCCTGGCCCGGGTGTCGAGTACCCTGAGGGGAGGGGAGGTCTTATCTCCCGCTGTGCCACAGGTGCAGACCAGAGAGATGGATGGCTGTTTGTCCCAAGGAGGTGGACCGCATCCCATTGATCAGAGTAGAGAAGAGGAGAGCAGAATGAAGGAGAGCGCAGGGCTCGTGGAACAGGGCTGGTTGCGGGCTGGACTGACATGACAGATAATGCTGACCCTAGGGGGAACGTGGACCGTTAGAGACAGACCGCCTAGCTTAGGGTAGCCCAGAGCACGGCACAACACACAAACACGTCAATGGGTTATATAAACGGGTTATATATCCCATCTCTGGCTGTCTCTCTCTCCCGCTCTGGCACTTTGTTGACCCCAATGCAGAAGCGGATGAAGGCGGGCCGTCTGACAGGCAGGCAGGCAGGCAGACAGAGAAGCAGACAGACAGGCAAGCAGCCAGGCAGGCCTGAGGACAGAGCCTGGTGTGATCATGTAATCCCCATAGCCTCCCCTGGCCTCTCTCTAGCAGCAAATCCCCTTGACCCTACCCGGCGGAGCGCTCAGCGCTGACCACAGATGGACACCGAGGGTCTCCACGGCACAATCACCCCCCCCCTCTCCAGCGTCGGGCCTGTTGTACAGGAGGGCTACAGAGGGCACCGAGTCGGCACAGCTTGACGAGGAGTGGAGTCGGTTTGTACCGCCGCCGGGAAATGGTTCCCCTTTTTTATGACAGGCTTATTAGAAGAAAAGAAATGGGAATTTGCTGGTTGGTTTCATCTCATGCCCACATCGTTTTGTTCGAGGACGATAAATGAACAAACGGTGGATTCTAGTCCAATTCCGTTCGATGCCACCTTTTCAAATCCCTAAGACTATAATGCACTGTGTTGGGGGGGAAGGCGGAGTAGAAATATGGTAGCATTTCTCTTCTGTAAGCCTTCTACCTCCTCCTCCTCCTCCTCCTCTCGCCCTCCCACCCGTCTCTGAATCATGCTCATCACTTAGCACGCCGGCAGAGGATTTAGCGAGCCGTGTGCTGATTGGTGAGCAGACAACCCCTGTGTTCCTCTTGTCTTGACTAGTTAGGACTGTTCCTGAGAACACGGTGCGCGTCTGCTGAAGTGTAACTCAAGACCACACGACGCAGCCCCGGGTTTTTCAGCTGCTCTCTGAGACAGCTGGAAGATACATGTGTGTGGTGCGTGTGGTGTGTGTGTGTGTGTGTGGTGCGTGTGTGTGTGGTGTGTGTGTGTGGTGTGTGTGGTGTGTGCGTAGGCAAAACATGGAATCAAGCTCAATTATCCTTTTACTTGATGCATGTAAGGTCATAGCACTGGGGCATGGTTCGCTTCCAAATCTCTCACTCGCTGGCTCTGTGGCCCTCTCCCTCTCTCTCTCCTTCTCTCCCTCTCTCTCTCGCCCTCTTTTTCTGGTCGTCTGCCACAGGGAGGGGAGGCCCGGCGCAGGAACTCAATAATAACTTTCAGCAGTCTAGCCAGGAGGCTGGGGGCCCAGACTGGGGCTGTTCTCGGCTGCTTCCTGCGCTCCCTCCTCTCGGGCCCACGCTCCTCCCCTCTCCGCTTCCCTTTTCCTCTCCTCTCCTCCCTTCCCTCGTTCTCCCAGTCTGCTCGTGTCTGTGGGCGCTCAGCGGGACTGATGCATACTGCAGACAGGCCGAGCGCTCTTAAAGAGACACACACACACGCAAACGCGCGCTCACACATTTTTCTCCTCTTAATCACTGCAGTGAAGGCAGTGGAGACGGAGAGCAAAGGGCCGGAGGCGGTTCTTTCCACCCTCTCACTGGAAGGATCCTCTCTGTCTTTCTGCTTCCTCTTTCTTTCTTCCTTTCTTTCTTCTTTCCTGCGAGGCTCGCCGCGACGAGGGAAGCGAGGGACAAACGCAGATACGCGAAGAGGCTTTCAGAGCTTCTAGGGCCGGATTCTTCCACTGCAGCACAGCATCTGGGGGGGTGGGGGTGGTCGTGGTGGTGGTGGGTGGGGGGGGGTGGGGGCGGGGGGAGTCATTGATGCTGTTCTCTACACAGCAGGGGAAGGGGGTTGTCAAGTGCAATCTGCGGTCTTGGCCATGAAACTGTTTTTGATGCCATTCTTATGATAATCGCCAGGGACAATCCAATAAACCTAATAAGGGCGACCTCAAACGACGGCCACCGCTCTTGGGTACGCCAACACTACAATCTGTGCGTCCCTTCAGTAATCAGGAATGTGCGTTATTGTTCAGGACATTTTACAGAGCTCTATCACGCTAATTAATAGCGACTGGATTCGCAACCCTCTTCACTCCACAAACAAGACAATGCCGGAGACTGTTGGGAACGGCCGTGGTCTACCTGGTACAGGACGTCTCGTTGAGAAAGTCAACCAGTCTGATCTCAAAGCTCTTTTTGAAAAATACCACGACTGAGGCGAGAGAGCACAACAACAGTTCTCCAGACAATTGACACCTGGAATTCCCAAAAAAACACGAAAAACGAGCAAAGAATCGAGAGCAAACGTCCCTCAGCGAGAGACGAGCGGCGTGCCGCTGACAGACCAGCGGAGTCCAAGCAGCTGGACCCGGGACGTCGAAAGGAAACCATAAAAAATGTAACAGGGTTGAGTGACAGAAACCTACATTGGTGTGCCTGGCAAACACGCTCTCATTCTTCTGCTGTCAGCACTTTGCTCCTCGGGAGAATGCAGGCCGGGGTCGCGAAACCCAACCCCAGACAGACGAGGTAGAGAGAGAGGTCAAGGCGCCTCCAAACTCGCCTGACACAACATCCCGCGCTGGTGACTTTCTCTTTTCCATCGCTCGAAGACGGGAGGAAGGGGGGACACACACCTTGGATATTGTGAGAAGACGAAAGAGAGAACGAGAGAGAGAGAGAGAGAGAGAGATAGAGAGAGAGAGAGAGAGAGAGAGAGAGAGAGAGAGAGAGAGAGAGAGAGAGAGAGAGAGAGAGAGAGAGAGAGAGATGGAAATACAGGTAATCTCATCATCATAAACATAGAAGAAGAAAAAAGAGATGGAGTGAAGAAGAGAGAGAGGAGGGGCAGAGGAGGGAACAACGAACCATCCTGAAGAATGATCTCAGATGAAGCCGTGGCCAGGGCGAGGAGACCGGCTTGAAGGGGTTAACCTATCTGGGCTGTCTGCAGGCTGGGCCCCAGCTCACCAAGTCTCTATGGGAGGTATCAGTACCAGAGTCAGCAGGCCAGACAAGCATGGTGAAACCAGAACCCCAGCACTGCTTTGGAAAACCAATAAGCAGCACAGCTTCCAGCCTCCATCCCCCAGCCTAGCCTCTGAACCTCCATCCGCATCCCAGCCTCCAGAGTCCAGCCTAGCCTCTGAACCTCCATCTGCATCCCAGCCTCCAGAGTCCAGCCTAGCCTCTGAACCTCCATCTGCATCCCAGCCTCCAGAGTCCAGCCTAGCCTCTGAACCTCCATCTGCATCCCAGCCTCCAGAGTCCAGCCTAGCCTCTGAACCTCCATCTGCATCCCAGCCTCCATCACCCAGCCTAGCCTCTGAACCTCCATCCGTATCCCAGCCTCCAGAGTCCAGTCTGCCAGACTCCAGTCTACATCCAGCTAACAGCCTCGAGTCTCCAGTCCCCTGGCCTCCACCTCCAGCCTCCCTCAGCCTAGACAGATGGTCTTCAGCCAGGACATCCAGACCAGGGGTCAGCACAATACAGGAAGCACCTCAAGATGATCTCCTCTTGTCATCGCTCAAACATCTCCTGGAGAACGGCCTTTCTTTCCATGCGTGTAGGATTCCGTGAGTGTGGCGTTTAACGATGAAACGCACAAACGGACTCACACTTTCACACACACACACACACATACACACATGCACTTTACAAGATATTCTTCCTGGGATGGCGAGGACTAGACCTAGCCTTCTGAATCCCAGACATCTGCCTCTTACTCAACAGAGCACAGGGAGCTTGGCGAGGGTGACACATACCCAAACAACACTGAGCCATTGAATCATCGGTGTTTACGCCGCCA
>NC_061068.1:11195209-11333657 GCF_021917145.1 Hypomesus transpacificus | reverse complement strand
CACACAGGTCAGGCTATACGCAGAGAGGTGAGGGGGAGGTGGGGGGGGGCTCTCTCTAACCCCCACCCAGGTACCACTTTATAAGGGAGGGTTTTATATTGCGTGCCTTTGGGTGTGAATACACCCCCCTCCCCCCCCCCCCCCCCCCTCTCCACCCCCCCCCCCCCCCCCCCCCCCCCCCCCCCCCGAGACACTGGGAAACGAAACAAGCCGCTCTGTGGTGTGAGTCTCCTCTCAGGTCGGGCCTGGAGACCGCGGTCTGGCCCTCGTCACTCGCACTTCGTTTGGCCAGGTCCTGTTCCAGAGCTGAGCTCACCTAAAACAAACACTCCCTCCTGCCAGCACACGGCAGCCAGACAAGAACCAGAGTCATCGGAGGGACTAGTTAATGAGGAAATTGAGAAACAGGGGCATATTTGATACTGATAAAAGCCCCTGATAAGCAATTGCAGAATGTAGCGCCCAGTAAGCCAGAATCCTTTCAGTCTCCTGGTGTCTGGCATCAACAAACTGCCGTATGAAGCAAGAAACTAAAAGCTAAAAGCTGCTGAGCTCTAACTGTGTTGATAAGAAGGTTGAGTGGTACTGTCTGACTGTAGTAAGGGGGTCAAAAGGCCAAGGATCCTCTCAAAAGAGAAGGGGCAGGTTCAATCAATGGCTTCCCTTTATTGCTAATCAATTAAAGTGATCATCTGTTCTTCGAATAACAACCACCCCACCTCCCTTCACCACTGCCCCCGGCTCACCTCCGATAGCCCTTCCTCTCTCCTCTCTCCTTTATTTGTTCTACCGGTCGGAAACCAACGTTTATGTCCTGCAATTCAACCTGACCTCTGGGCAACCCCCTGCCCTGGCTGGCTCGGCCATTAGGCTAGCTGTTACTGGAGGCTATTTAGAGTGATAAAAGTTTACTGTCTCCAGCCACTCTGCTGCGGCTTGCTAGCCTCAATCCCAGACCTAGGTTGGAGGCCTCTCACTCTCTCTCTCACACACACACACACTCACACACAAAGACACACACAGCAGTTGGCTGACTTGGCATTTGGTCAATACACAAACAATCTCCAGGTTTTATTGCAAGGGCTCATCCAGCTACAGACTGTACGCCGGTTAAACATGTTAAGTTGGAGTTTCGAGGGGAAAACAGAGCTTAACATGTGTGGGATTCATCTTGTAAAGGAGCTGAATTCCAAGAGCCACCATCCCACACGCCGACACTAACACATGCCCACGCGTGCACACGCACACACCCCGACGGGGTGGGCAACAATATGTTCCTCCAGAGCGGCGAGAGGAGGAGAGCCACTGCAGGCAGCCAAGCTAAGTGCAGCCTCAGCACCTGTCCTCGCACTCGCCACGTCCCAGCCAAGTGTGAGAACAAAGGTAGCAGGGAGTGGAACGGGGCTAGGCTGCTGCAGACAAAATGAGGACACAGTACAGTAGCGTCGAGTAGAGTACAGTAGAGAGCTGCCCTCAATTTGGATCCGGGGCAGTCTGCTGCAGTCTTGGATGGGATGCACTCCTCTCCAGGGGCGACCCAAACAACATGCATCCCTCTTTCCCTACATCCACCCATCCCTCTCTCCCTACATCCACCCATCCCTCTCTCCCTACATCCACCCATCCCTCTCTCCCTACATCCACCCATCCCTCTTTCCCTACATCCACCCATCCCTCTCTCCCTACATCCACCCATCCCTCTCTCCCTACATCCACCCATCCCTCTCTCCCTACATCCACCCATCCCTCTCTCCCTACATCCACCCATCCCTCTCTCCCTACATCCACCCATCCCTCTCTCCCTACATCCACCCATCCCTCTCTCCCTACATCCACCCATCCCTCTGTCGTAACCATGCTTGGCTACCTCTTTGCTCACACATCTCAGGCAGCAAATCTTTGTTTTCAAACGTTTGTTTTTAAAAACCTAGATCCAACTGCAACAGATACCAGACTTGAGCAGTGATGCAGAAACCACAGTTAAAAACTGATACTGGAAAGTAATCAAATGACATCAGGCCAAGCAGGTATGTATCCATGTTGAAACATACAAGTAGACTACCTGCTAACAGAAATACCTAGGAAATGAAGATGTTCTGCCACAGAGATCCAGCATGTGAATGATTTGGTCTTTCCTGTGGATGTTTGGTCATGGCTGTTTTTGCAGCTGCTGATTGGCTTCATGTCTGTGTTGGTCTATACCTATCCCCACCTCAAGCCCAGCAGAACCCAGAACTCATATGTTTTCACTCAAGCCACAGGGTGGAAATGACCTCAATGCAGTAAAAGATGACAGGGGAGCTAGCTAGCACTGCTCACCAGATGTGAGTTAGGAGAGAAAGAGAGAGAGAGACAGAGACGGGGCAGGGGGAGGGGCCGTTCGCCTGAAGAATTGACTGTAAACCCCTGAGGAGATGTGTGATTGAGGGCCCCCCGAGTTCCAGAGTTTCCTGGTCTATCTCAACAGCACTCTCAGCTGCAGGGAGGGCATAACCTGTTGGCCCGGTCACACACACACACACACACACACACACTTCTTCATACCTGCCTGGCAAACACGCTCACACAGAATGCAGCCCCCTCCCTCCCCCCCAAGCCCCCAGACACACACACACACATCCAAGACAGCTTTCACTGCGCTCTCCACCTGCACCTGTCGACCACACAAAGCAACTTCCACCCACTGTGTCCGGCTGAGAGCCTTCATCCCATTTAGGGCGAGTCTGCACCACAACAAAGGCGGCGTGATGAGGCAGGCGGGCTGATGGCGGGCCAGCTAATCCTTCTGGAGGGGCTCATTCTGGCTGCGGCCGCGTGTACAGTGGAGCGGCTGAAAGGGGGACCAATTGAATATGGAAGAGCCGAGACGGCGTCTTTGTGAGGGACGAGTCCTCCTGACAAAGTACCCCGGTACACCTCCCCACACACACGTACGCTTACACACACACACATACACCGCCCCTCCCCAGGGAACGCCGTACAGCAACTGAAATGCTCGAACGATCAAATTCGATTCTGATGCTCGGTATACAGTTTCTCTCATCAAATTCTGGAAAACTGAGGTCGTCTTTGTCTTCCTCTGACCTGTGACCAGGTGTCCTAGCCAAGGGACGGTCTAGCCTATCACGGCCCCCGACTGTCGTGGCTGATTCTCCTCCAGAGGTCAGGTTCACTGGCTGCCCTGTGACCGACGCACACCAGATGCCCAATTAGCCTCCCAGTCGTTCTCAACGGTGGACTGGATTAAGTCTCTGGTGCCAAAAGGAGAGGAGGCTTACCCAGTTTACGGAGATAATCTGCAAAGCAGCTTGGGGTGTTTTAAGATGATGTGTGTGTGTGTGTATGCTGACCTCTCCCCTCACGCTGGCCCATTGCCTGCCTTGAGACACCGGGGGCTCAGAATAGGCTCCTCAGAAGAGATGAAGGGCAAGCCTGCGTGCTGTCTCAGAGTTAGGGAGGGGAGGGGTGTCTGTGTCTGTGGCCGCTGACTGGCTGGCTGGCTGGCTGACTGTCGGCTGGTTGGCAGACTTACTGGCAGGCAGGCAGGCTGGAGAGGTTGTCTGTGCCACAGGCTTTAAGCAGGCCAGGCTGGTCCGTGCCAGGGTGGGTTAGGCTGAGATAGGGTGTAGGGAACGCTATTGGGCAGGCAGTGCAGAGAACAGCTATGTTAGGGGTCCCTCTGTTTCTATTCCAAGAGGTGGGAGCGAGAGAGAGAGAGAAAGAGAGGGGGAGAGGGGAGAGATGGAGAATGGAAAGACACTTCACCAGCACATGTGAGCCATGCTTCCCCCTGTCTCCATGGAGAGAGAGAGAGAGAGAGAGAGAGAGAGAGAGAGAGAGAGAGAGAGAGAGAGAGAGAGAGAGAGAGAGAGAGAGAGAGAAAGAGAGAGAGCTTTGTGTGTGTGGAGATTATGGTAGAGAGACAGAGTCCCGGCTGTGGTGGTAATCAGGAGTTACACGCCTGTAGCCGTACATCAGACCCTCCACATTAGGACCACTTCCTGTGACAAACAGGAAGAACAAAAGAGAGAAAAAGGGGCTTCTGGGTGAAGGAGGGGAAGCATCGCAGGGCTGGGGTTGGAGGGGGCTGGGGATGGAGGGGGCGGAGGGGGCGGAGGGGGCGGAGGGCTGGAGGGGGCTGCGGATGGAGGGGGCGGAGGGCGGGCGGACCGTGACCAACGCAGAAGGACCGGAGGACTAAACAGACGAGTCCACACAGAACCCCGACGACAGCTGTGCACAATTCATTGGCTACGGGGTAACTGAAACGCGACATGACCCCTTTTCTGGAGCACGGAGAGAGCTGTCGCCGCGGTTACTCGCCAGCACACAAAAGGCTGACCCAGAGCTATGACCTGGGGGCTGCGCTAGCCAGCAGACTGAGACACACCACCAGGGGAAGCAAGGTGGTGGTGTCTGTCAAGAAGGAAACGTGAGCAAAGAGCCAACGGCTCTAGGAGACGTGTGCTTCTCTGGCCACTGAGGCTGAGCAGGTGATGAACCGCCCCAGCAGGCCAGGGAGAGGATGAGAGGGGAGCTAGAGAGGATACTCCCGTCCCTCTCTTCCTGAGTGGGGGAACAGAGGCTGCTGGGTATGAGGTCGTGCTGACATCATTGTCACTCGCGCCCCCTTTCTTTCGTCTCTCTCTCTCTCTCCCACTCTCACTCTCTTTCTCTCTCACTCTGGGTTTTCAAACTACAGATGGATGGTGGGCAATGGCTCGTCCCTCTACAGTGACACACTCGCCTTTGCACCCACTGTGCTGGAGAACTCTATCGTGTGTCTGTGTGTGTGTGTGTGTGTGTGTAGGTGTGTGAGCCTGAATGACTATGACAGCTTTGTGGAGTATGGGCCAGCTCTGTATGCCTGCTGTGTGGTAGTGGAGGAGGAGAAGGAGGAAGTGGAGGTGGCAGGGGAAGGGAGGGAGGGGGAGGGAGGGGGAGGGAGGGAGGGAGGAGGACATGTAAACAGAGGAGGGGGGTTGGAGTACCCTTGGTCCCTGGAGGTTGAAAGAGCATGAGGTCTATCCCTGTAATGGAAGAGGCCTGCACTGTGTGAGAAGGTCTGTATGTGTGTGTGTGGTGTGTGTGTGTGTGGTGTGTGCGTGTGGTGTGTGCAGCTCTGGCATGCTCCACTCAGCCCACCAGCCAGAGAGCATCAAGTTCTTATTTAGCACAGAGAGAGCAGCTCTGCTTAGCAACCACAGTCTCCCTCCAATCACAGAAGCAAGGGAGAGACTCCAGCCTGCTAGCCTCCTCGCTTGCTCACAGACAGCCCTCAATCCTCCCCTCCCTCTCTCACTCCACACACACATACTCACACACACACACACACAAAAGCTTCTAGCCTAAAATGTCATTATGCAGCATAATGTCCGTCAGAGAAAGCAAACTCTCCTTCCTCCTCGGTCTGAAGACTAAACTCAGGCGAGTTGCAAATGTATCTGTTCCAATTAATCTCTCCCATATAGGTTGCACATCTTGGTGAGCATGGCGGTGGTAAATCACTAAAACATTCATTCACGAGTCCCCCCCCCCCCCCCCCCCCCCCCAGCAGTGTGCTGTACTTAAGCAGTGACGCCTAATCCCCCCGCATAGCTCTGGAGGTGGCTGGTGGGCCGCTGGGCTGGTGGGCGGGGTGCAGGCACAAGCAGAGCGCCGATTGGTCACGCCACGCCTCTGGAGGAGCTCCTAGCTGCTTCCTTCCACCACTTCTCTTTCGTAGGACTGTTAAACTGCTCTAGTAGTTTACTACAGAGGGGTGGTGCGTGTGTGTTTGTTTGTGTGTGATGACACACACACACGGCTGGACGGAAGTGGAAGTGGAGAGAGGCTGAGTGGGGAAGGTGGACGAGGCTGTCGGAGAGCGCTCCTCAGATCTGTCACTGGGACGTCACTGCCTCCATTTTGTTGTGAACCGAGACAGACAGGACTCCGCATTCCAGGAGTGCTGTAGGATTAGCAGTCAGCTTAACCCTTCAAGAGCAGGGAGCTTATTCCTCCAGCTGGCCCACCAGCAGTGGCGGATCTAAGGGGTGGCAAGGGGTGGCAGCTGCCACCCCAATAAAAAATACCTGCCACCCCAATCTTCCCATGGAAAAATAGTATTTGTACATTACAGAACATTTCAATAAATAATATTAAAATTAGTGTTGAATTTTTACGACAATGTTATAGCTTACTCATTTACCGTAGGGAGTACTGTACCCCCCTACTTTGGGTTTTGATTCGCCTCCAGGAGGCCACCCAACAACTTCCTTCTGCCCCCCCGAATGAAAATCTCTAGATACGCCCCTGCCCACCAGCCAACCAACCATCCAGTCATCCAACCAGCCAGCCAGCTAACCAACCAACCATCCAGTCATCCAACCAGCCAGCCAGCTAACCAACCAACCATCCAGTCAACCAGGAGCAGATGCAGATTCCAGAATTTCCTCTCTCTCTCTGTTTGTCTGTCTCTCTCACTGTCTTTTTTTCTCCCTCTCTCCACAGCAGATGGATGAATTGACTCTCCTAACAGAGTTTGTAATCACGAGATGATTGAAGAGGAGTGGATGATGATGATGACGAGGAAATAAAAAAACGAACAGATCCAGACATCTGTTGTACAGGCTGAGCTCCTCTCCTCCTCCTCTTCCTCCTCTTCTCATCACTCGTCATCACCCACATCTCTCTCTCTCTCTCTCTGACTCTCTCGCTATAATAGGAATCTGCCCACACTTCATTTGTTATATAGTCAGTAAGTAGGTCCAATAGCTACAGTAACAGTCGCAAGGAGACCAACGTTCTTCAATGTCTCCCCTTCAGGCCTAATTTGGAACGCTGGACAGAGGACGTTCTTACAACATGGTCAAGTTTGGTGGGAAAATTGTCAAATTCGCTCTTGAGCGGGACTGTTAAAAGACCACACAGTACTAGGCCTACATTTTGTCTGTACAGCAGTCTCCATCAATTCCGGTCGGACATACACCACGCGTCTCCCCGACAGACTGCGGCTGACACGGCAAACCTCCTGCCGCCCGATCGAGGACCTCCCCGACAGAAACGCCACCTAGACAAAGAGCCGTGGCTGCCTTGTGCGCCCGGTGAAAGGCAGCCTCCGTCACAATGGAGGCGGCAGGTCCTTAACACGCATCACACCCCACGGGCCTCCAGCTGACACTCTTTAACATGGGGTCAGCTCTGGGAGAATGGGGGGCACCACTCCAGAGAGCTGGCTGACACACACACACACACACCTCCCCCTCCTCTGACAATGAGGCAGCAGATGAGAGGAAAGTCTGTCGATGGTTCCGGCTGGTGGAGACTGTAGACAAGCTGAGAGAAACAGAACCATAGAGACATGAGCTCCAAAGGAAGTCTGCTCGATATAGAAGCTATCCCAATACTATATTCTCCACCGTGATAGATATTGTGGGTGGTTGTGATGACCCATCATTAGAGGTCAGGGATGAGACTGTCTCGTGGCTCTGGAGGTCAAGGAACGAGTACAAGAGAGACGGCGGGAGGAGAGGATCAGTTCAGGTGGGGCTAGGCAGATGTAGGGCAGACAGGATTGACCAGGACGGTTCTGGCCCGTCTGGGTCATGCTAAACCAGGCCAGGCCAGGGTCTGAGGGCCCTCGATGCATCCTGGAGGTCAGCAGACAGATGGGAATAGAAATCGTGCAGTGAGCTCATTTTAATCTCCCAGCACAGCTGATCAAGGCATTATACAGCCCCACTCACATGCACATACAGTTTACCGCGAGCACACAATCAGATGCAACCAGCACACACACACACACAAACAGACTACAAATGCACACGTCCCATAAAAATACAATCACAAACACACACAACCGCACACAATCCTGACTTGACATAGTCGTACAGAGTCATGTATGAAGAAACACATCGTTGCTTACAAATGGGCACATAGAGACATAGAGTCCATCCGAACCTCACTCTCGGACACATTCTGTAGGTTTGGTCGCAGGTTTGGGGCTAATTTGATGGAGAGAGGTGAACAAAAGAATGAGAGATGGCCATAAATTGGCCTCACATGAACAGGTTTAATATCCCTTCCATTAAGAAAGGCCTCCTGAGGCCCCTTCGCCTGCTCCACTCAGTCACAAGATTGATCTCAGTGCTCTGGCCTCCCCAAGAATTATCGCCACTAATGCTCAGAACCATTCAACATTCATTGATGGGAAAATTCACCTTTTTGTGCCGTTGCTACACTAATCTTTTAAATTGGTTTTTATAATTGGGGGAAAAGAAAATCCGACCATAACGATATTTTTAAGTCAACGATGTTCGTGTATTCATTTGATATTGCAAATGAAGTGTATATAGAGATAAGGAAAAGTATTAACTGTAGCAAGTCGAAGGACTTTAGAGTATTTCTTAGCTTCATGTTGTAGAGGATGATGAATGTAGAATCTATGACTGAGGTAATTTTTTAATATTCTCTGTGTCAGAAGGATTTCTTTTTATCAGACAGCCATCTGGTCAATGGGCAAGAGACAAGGCCATCTGATTGGACGGTGTGAAAAGACTTGGGGGTGGGGGTGGGTGGGTGCTGGAGCGAGGTCAGTGTCTTTGGAGAGAGGGGTCAAGGGTCAGGGCCCCTTTGACAACCCATGTCAAGGCCCCGGCTCTGAGGGCTCTCAGGGACCCAAGCCTCATGAATAGGAGTCTTCAGACCATCCCCCCTCCCCCCCCCCCCCATCCCCCACCCATCTGCACACAGCCTAATGGCCAAGTGACCAAACACCCCGCTGCATACACAACAGACACAATGGTGTCATCGTCCCCCTCTGACCCTCCTGATCTGCTGCGTAGCTAGAGGAGGAAGCTGGAGAAAACAACTGACGTGACTGACGGTGTCTGTGACCAAAACAATCACAGCATGGGAAACATTTTATATCTCAAATAGCGTGCCAACATTTTGGCATCCGGGGATTATCTTGAGGAGTAAATCCCAAATGAGTTAAGAATGATTACAGAAGTGTAGGTCAAGCTCAGTTACAGAATGTCGGATACAGAATACAGAAGTTCTCTCAAAACTGCAAACAAGCCCTCATACACTTACTAAGAGGTCTGAGTAAGCTGGAGGAGGTGTGTGTGTGTGTGTGATTAATAAAACACCCTGGTCTGACATGAGTGTGTGTGGGTGCGCGTCTGATGCAGGGTGATAACATTGAGTTGTTGTTTCATGGGTAAAGGGAGCCAAGGCAGGCTTCTAGCAGTAACGCCCGGCCTTTCAGCGGCTGCCCCTGTCAGATTGATGTATGGGAGGACTGGGGTGTGCGTGTCCCTTGGGATCGGGCCTGTCTGCTAACTGGGACACCACTAATATTGAACCACAGCAGGCAGACATAAACACACACGCACACACGCACACACACGCTCTCTTGTCTGTTTAAACTGTACATACTGTATATCATAATGCACACGCTGAAAGGCTAACTGTCGACACGCACACATCGACATTTTTGAGAATGTTAAACGCAGAAGCGATATATCTGTCACCGGCGGTGGGGATTTTCGAACCCACACATACTTTGGGCAAGGTGCACTTTAAATCCTTTCCAGTGGCACACTCAAATCCCCACAATTTCCTCAGCATTCCTGCTGGATTTCCTGGGCGGAGTCCTGAGTCCAGACCCCAGCTCTCCTCTGTGGGGATCCACAGACATCCACAGAGCTCCACTCAGCAGCCTCTGGCTGACAGACCACCAGCCACTTCCTGCTCATTTGTCCCCCCCCCCCCCAACGCCTCGGACCCACACATGGAGCCCTGGACCGACACACAGACACACATCCTACCCTCCTCTGACCAGCCACAACCCCCTACTCATACCCATCTTGATAGGCCAAAGCTCATTCAATCCTTATCCCCCGGCCCACCTTGTGGCCTCATCATGAATCCTACCCTGACTCCTCCCTTGTCTGACACTAATAAAACATATCCCAGAGGCTCCATTTATCATATGCAGATGCCCTTGGGTAACCCTGAGGGTGTGTGTCCATGTGTGTGTGTGTGTGTGTGTGTGTGTGTGTGTGTGTGTATGTGTGTGTGTGTATGGGTAGATGGTGTGAGGTGATTGTTGGAGGTACTGTAACTTCTACAGTTAATGTAAACTAAAACCAGTGGTAAAAATATTGGGGGCCTCAGTCAAGAGTAATGTTACAGTAAGGTCAGTCTGGTGATTTAGAATGTTTGAAAGCCTATAGATGTAGGTAGGGATAGTTGTGTGTTATGAAATACGTTTCCCCACATGATGATCAATTAAGTCTTACCTTGTCTTAAATAAGTTCAAATACATTTGTATTCTCCACAATGGGTTAATTTTTTTTTTTTTGTCTTTTTCACTCACCCTGCAATGCTTATTGGAGAACTTGCTGGCAGCGTTAAACTTTTCTTTGATGTCTTTAAGGACCTGCTCCAGGTGAGCCTTCTCATCTTTTGCCGTGTAGTCTTGGTCAAGGAGGACGTATGCGCGCCAGTTCGCCGAGTCGAACCCCCAGTGACAGGTTCGATTTTCCAATCTTTTGTGGCTGTGGACCACGAACTTTTGGGTCGGGAACATGAGTCTGCAGTCAATACACTGGATACAGGCGGCAATGGGGCTGTTATACAGCTCCGGGACGAATACGCCTTTACAACGTCCAAAACACTCGTGATACACTTTGAAGCTTTTCTCTGTGCGCTCCAACTCAAGAGAGCCGGAGAGCTCCTTGTTACAATAAGGAGGATAGGTACCACCGTAGATAAGCGCGTTGCAGAGACGCTCAGCGTCCGTCTGTGTTATGAGTCCGCATGACGGGGCAGAGAAGGGTAGTATGCCCACTACTTTTAGTATCTCCAGCTGGTCCGCGGTGCACCGGGAGCAGTAAATATGCAGGTCATCGCACACCGAATTGATCTGCTGGAGGGAGAAATCCCGTAGGACGCTGTTGAGGATTTGCGGGAGACACAGCCGTTTCTCTCCACCGACCACGAAACACGAAATAGGTTCGCGTTCTAGGACAGTTTCGCAGCGTTCGGTGGAACGGTCGGACGGAATGAAAAGCGGCCCGGGCATTACCGGGGGTGTATGGGCCGGCATGGTGAGCATCATCTCGGCGGTTTTGCCATCTTTGTTGAAGAGGATATCCTGTGGCCATCGAGCTGAGAATGCCGCCGGTCCACCAAGGGAGTTCATGGAACTCAAATGAAACTGCTTTAGAGTTTGTTGAAGTCCGGGGTGAGGCTGAAAGCTTGAAGTTGCCTCCATGTTTTGAATACTAGATACGAGTTTAAATTCACGGGTTAAACCTTGTGTTTGTGGTTTAAGGTTGTCTTCAGCTGTATCAGAAATAAAAGATAAGTCCAATGCGGCGACTCTCCATGTCACTTGATACGGCTCTCACCGAAAGATCATCCATTTAAAAGAAAAATTGTTGATTCGAGTTCTAAGCACACACTCGAACAAACCTTCTAGTTCACAGAAAGAAGCCTACCAAAATCGAATAAAATTAAATTAGTGTTGTAGGTATCAATGCTTTCCACTGCAGTAGACAGCTTAGGATACAACCTGAATTATGCCTCGTCTGCGCAGTCTGGCGGTCTCTCTCTTTCTCTGTGTCTGTCTGTCTGTCTCTCGCTCGCTCACTCAGACCAAATGTGTGAAGCTCACTCACTTGCTCTCTCTCTCTCTCTCTCTCTCTCTCTCTCTCTCTCTCTCTCTCTCTCTCTCTCTCTCTCTCTCTCTCTCTCTCTCTCTCTCTCTCTCTGTCTCTCTCTCTCTCTCTCTCTTCCTCTCGCTCTCGCCCTCTGTTTGTTTGTGTCTGGTACAAGTCATTGAATCCCAGCCAGGAATGTGACTGACTCCCTGGGCTGGCTGTTCCGTGAACTGTCCCTCCCCCTGCTACATGGCAGCTGCAAAAGCCGCCACAGTAGAAAAGCTGTCTGGCTACAGAGCTCAGAAAATGTCTGATCCTTAAAAAAGAAGCTGAAAAAGACTGACTGGGAAGAAGGGTGGAGTTTGACCTCATTTAGAAAAAACGTACATATTTGAAGTACTTCACCCTAACCCTATTCAATCAACCAACTCAATGGAGTAATTTATACATTCGCTGTTTCAAAATTCCTCTTTAGCCTACACAACAGGATGAAGATTTTTGAAGGCAACCATTTTATTTGATCAAAAACATCGATTACTGTTTAGCCTAGGCTACTTCAATTCACTGGAGAAAATGTAGAAGACGTTCCCTTATGGACCTCATTGATTTCCTAATCATGAAAGAAATGTCCTGCACCACTAGAGGATGCTAGATTTCACTCCCCACCTCCTCTCTCTCTCTCTCTCTCTCTCTCTCTCTCTCTCTCTCTCTCTCTCTCTCTCTCTCTCTCTCTCTCTCTCCTCCCTCTGTGTATACTCCAGTGACCTATGTATGGCTACATTTGAACAGTGTAGACTATGTATTAGAACGTCAAGTGTGTATGTTATAGTTTTGTTTATTTGCCATTTGTGACAGGTACTGGCTCATTGGCCCATTAGTTTAACCTATAATCCTATATGGTTTTTTAATCTTCATTTCAATATAAATAATCCTGATCCAATGTTAGCTAACATGTAGGCCTATGTATGAATTGATGTTTTTGGCATTTAGACATGAAGTAGTCATTCAACATTACTTGATGGTACTTGTTGGTGAGTGCATCTGCAAGATTGATTTTCATGATCAAAGTCAACTGCATAATTGTATTCTGTTTATAATAAATACATAAAAACAACAATACACAATCACCTTACCATCAACACCTTCCATCATCCACATCTTCCACCAGCAACATAACCAAGTACCTACCCTGCTCTTTCTAAAAAACAGATAAATACAATTGCATTCACTAATTACAATACTACATCCCCTAAAATCCACAATTTGCAGTTGTTTGGTGTTAATACAGTAGTGTTAGTCAATAAAAACAATATTCACAATAAATAAAATGACTTCTGAATTCTATTGACATTGTGACGTTCTAAACAACCTGCATAGCCTACCCATTCAAATAAAATCACATTAATCAAGGTCACCACTGGATTATAGCTTATTATAGCTAAATCTATCACCTATCTCCTTTATGTCACCCGTTTTGACACTACTTTTAAAGATGGGCTCCCTTATGCTGACTTATATAGTCTCATGTGACTATCAAACATACAGCAGAGCATCTAGAAAGGAATTCTGTTTCTGCTAGGAGACCACGACTTTAGCAATAAACAGTGAAATTAAGACCATTTTTGACATTCAACACCGCGAGTAAGCTTATATGTATAGTTAACTAAAAAGTGATTTTTCTGCATAGTTACATTTAAAAATGGTTGGTAAATACATTTTACAGTCATTCTATTTCCCAAGTCCCATCCCATGCCAATGTCACCAGAACATAGTTATCCCAATAAAGGATCTTGAAACTTGACCAACACAGATTTATTTTGACAAAAAAAGAAACAAAGATACATGTACGGTGGAAAATACTAAAAACAAATTGAGACTAGTTTGGCTGTTGGATTCACAGCCATTTTAACGTCTGTGGTTTTAAGACACCCGTCTGTGGCACCAGACCCAGTTCCAGTCCGTTACAGAACACTACTACTGCAGCAGGCTTCGGAGTCCATCAGATACAGTCGTGTGTCTAAAGTGCCATTTCTCAGCAGCGTTATACTATCACAGGAGTGTCTTTTCACAGGAGAAGTTATTCCTTGCACCACAGGGCACTCTCAGAGTTCAGGCATCTTGTCGTCGTACTGCGGCGGAGGGGTGATGGGTTCGATGGTGACCCGAGCCTGTGATGGGCTGCGAATGTTGAGCCGGAAGTCCTTCAGGTGAAGCTTCTCCGACTTTATCCTCCGGACCCGCAGGGGGCGCAATATCTTACTGGCCCGGCTGCTGCTGCTGCGGCGGCTGGGCGGATTGGCTGCGGCAGGGTCGGGGGCGGGCTGGGGGGTGGAGTCTGAAGCGGCTGGGGTGGTGGTGGCCTCCCCGGCAGGCTTGGAGATGGGCCCCTCCCCCTCTGCTTCCACAGCACTGATGAGGTCCTCGTAAGACGGCAGCTGGGAGGTACTGTTGCGCAGGTTGCTCTGGCGGATGGGGTACTGGCCGCTGCCCACAGCGTCCTCATAGCTGGGCACGTCGTAGGCCGGGACTGGCTGCGCTGCTCTGAAGACAACAAATCACACACACACAGGAACTATTCTCAGCATGAGCCAATAGCAAAATATCTCATTCAAACTTGTTTGACCAGAAGGTCGAATTTGACTGCCTACAAATCTAGAGAGTATGAGAGAGGCAGTACTTACTCCGCCGGCTCCCCAGCTACGCGGTCCACATATGGGGTGCCCAGCACCACCGCGTCCCTGGCCCTCTGGTTCTCTCTCCGCTTGTTCCTCACCCCCAGACATATGGACAGCAGTAGCATGGCCGCCCCTGCCCCCACCAGCACGTATGCCACCGACGACGATGCCTTCATCTTGTCCTTGGCGCTGACATCTGGATTGAGCCCTGGGCTCTGGGTGGGAGCGGCGGAGTCGTTGTCGGTGACGTTGCCCGTTTTCGAGCCCTCTCCATCCAGGGGTATGACGGTCCAGACGATCATAACAATGCCCAGGGCGATGAGGCCGACGCCCAGGGCACACAGGGCGTACTGGGAGCCTGACCTGCTGCCTCCGTGGCTTGGGCTGCGGCCCTGTGGGCGCCCATTGGAACTCATGGAGGGGCCAATCAGGAGCGACCAATCAACCCAGGAGCGACCAATCAACCCACAAGGACTCAGGTAGACCTCAACACAGCAGGTGGAAGGATGACTGAGAAGGATGGAAGGTGGAGGGGTTGTAGTCCAAGCAAACCTGCAATTCTGAGAGAGAAAAACGTTGAGCCATTCCTTCATTCATTATTTTGGTCTAAAAGGAATCGTCAGCCAGGGCAGGCGCTGCATCATGTCCGCAGTGAGATCATCAGTGTGTCAGTACTGTGTTAGTAATGTCAAGTTTGAGGACTTATCACAGAGACACCCTAACTGAACACTGCCTTTCATTTTCACTATTACACCCACGACTAAGTCCAATATCACATTCAGGTGCAGGACGAGGTGAGAGGTCAGGAGAATGAATGGATGGATAGCTTCCTGGTTGGCTTGGCTGAAGGCACATCCGGCAAAGGTTACAATTTTTTCGGGTCCTGTGGAGGCCTTGACATGAAATGTCTTATATTCCTGGTGATGTGCCAGCAAAGGAGGAAGTCTAAACAGATGGCAAATAAGTTACTTATTCATAGTCGGCCAATACACCATTAGGCCATATTAAAGCACTGTAGATTCGGAAAGATTCCCAGAAAAATGGCAGTTGACACACCATGAAGGCAGTGGTACATGTGCTCTGGTGCATTAATCATTGACAGTCAGGTAGAAAGACCGGTTATGATTCAGTGCGGCTAAACATAAGTAGAGTATAGACCGGCCATGACATGTTTCTTCTAAGGAATGGAGAAAGAGGGGAAAATGTCAACTCTAAGTTGTGGCACACCAAGTAGTCAATAAGGAGATGTTACAAGAAGAAATAGCATGAACCACTGCACTCCTTTCGAAAGCTCTCGAAATACTGTTTGAGTTCCTCTCCTCTTTGAGGTGTAACCTCTGGCCGTGATAAGAGACATCTGTTCCTCTGGGTGGCTGTTGCAGACCCAGACACATTAGAGGAGGGATTTTTCCAAAGGAAGACCGAGAGGAAGGATACATTTTATGACTAATGAAACACAGACCTCTGCTCATGCCCACATGGGCAGGCTGGGAAGGGAAGCACCAGGATCACACAGGAAACGCTGTCCAAACAAAAAAAGAACCTGTTGGATCCCATCCACTTCCATCAGCCAGGTCCTTCAACCAAAATGGGGGTTAAACAATGTCTTTTAAACTGAACTTATTGACTGTTTTTATGTCCTAAGACAGAGCTAGCAATTGTCTCCAACGTCAGTTTGACAGTGTTGTTGATCAGTTTTGCTTGTGTTTGGTGCTGGGTGGGGGTATGAGACTGGCTCTATTGTAAGTGGTGAAAGAATAGAGAAAAGGATGTGACAAGTTGACTTATTAGCCTACGCACAGAGTGATAATTCAACACTGTGCCCGTTCTCAACTTTCAGACAAGGGGGGCTGACATGGAATCAGGTCCCAGTTGTAGTTTTCATGTGCCCTTCCATTGTGACCAGAGCGGCAAGCTGATCCCAGATCTTTAGTTAGACTTTTTGGACAATGTACTAGGCTTTGGGCATGTGACATTTCCTGTAAGGCTGTGTCTATACGTCCTTAGAATGCACTTAACTTAACCATAGCGACAACCTTCTAGGTTTTACTTTGACTACAGATATCTAACACAGAATAGAACATGGTAAAGGGGTTAGAAATTGAACACTGAGTAAATATGACATAGATAGGCTACTGTCTCAAATCTCTTCTTAGCCTATTGTCCATGCCTACCTTGAAAACTTGAACTGGCCTAGTAGGCCTACAAGATACAGCATCAGTGTTTGTACATATCCTACACAATGTTGATTTAGCAAGCAGTAAAGGTGTCATACATTGAAACTAGACCAATAAAAAAGTAGTGGCTATTGTGTTGTCCTGTGCAACTTTTTCTCCCGACAATATTAGTAGCCTCGATTGCCTGAACTAGGAACTGTCTACGGAATTTTGGAATGTTTGGACCTATTATCTAGCTCAAAGACCGGCATTGTAATTTCACGATGAGACGTAGTAACATATGAAAGAATACCATCCAAAATCGTAACTTTCTGAATAATTAATTATGTTAAAATGACCGTGAGAACGCCTTACCTTACCTTTCTCAGCGCTACACGCCCTAGGACAACCTCCTAATCGGGTACCTGGAGTGTCGCAGGTGTAGTCAAGGTCGTAACATCCCGAACTTTGCCTAGTTTTCCTTAATTAATATTGTCAACAACCCTGATTTGACATTCGATCTGTAAATGTTACTATAATTTGCAACAAGCCCTGTTGATTGCACGGATTATAACAGACAGGAACTTTGTCCAAATTCCACCCTGCTGGGAGAAACCTCCCCCCGGTTGTAAAGTGTTAAAGGCACACTAAACATTTTGTGCGTAGACTTACAGTATCGACACAAATGTAAACCATTGAAAACGAAATCGAAATAATGACAAAGCGCTCGATTCAATTAGAAATTGTAGAAGTGTTTCTCAAACTAAATTAAGCAAGCCACCAAAATAATTTATTTGATAATAATCATATCATTGATTAATACTCTATTTAATGACGATATAGAACTGTTGTGATTTAAATAGAAATGCCTTATTAATTGATACAAGATATTCAACTTCGTTATATACGTTTTAGGTTACAGAAAAGAGATCTTCTGATTGAAATATTGTATATCTATTGTTCAGTATGTCATGAGAAGTATTTATCTACGGTTCAATAAACTTACAAATGTTTTAAACATACATTTCTATTCCATTTTAGAAAACAATGACACATTTCTCATTATTTGTCATTATTTATACATTGCTTTAAATTAAACAGTAAAAAATGTAAAGTAAAACTGTAATATATAATATACATTTACACAATCATTCAGTTTTTATGCCATAGACGTGTTAAGCAAATTAGACTCTCAACTCATGGACCTATTGGGTTTTCCATAAGTTCATTCACAGTACATAATGGCAAGTACTATAGCAAGTGTTTCTTTGCCCACATATCACAATAAATTAGACGTTTGGACTGGCCTAATGTTCCTACCCCTCAGCATGACAATAAGGTGTGTGGAAGTGTGGTGATTGGGACCAAGTTCCTGTTGTAGTGAAACTACTATTGCTGTCTCCCAGAAGTTCCTACCATTCCTCCTGCTCCCCTTGAATGAACTACATCTGTGGGTGCACTTAGCTGACCCAACTGTTCATTATAAAGGGAATTCAACATGAGTGTCTGGCCCTGCCATTCTAGTGTGGAACTGGAAGCTTGTTTTTCACTTTTGTCTTTGATATTCATGCGAATAATACATTACAAATATATACGGAAAACACATCACAATGCTTGTTTCAAGCTTGGTAAACTTTGACTGATTAGAGGAAGAGTATAATTTTCAGCTAAAGCTTGCAATTAATTGAAAAAATGTTTTTGAATTAAATAATGAATTTGTATGTTTCTGATTGGGAAAACATAGATTCGGACAGTGGTTAGACCTTTTAGATGTAACAACATGAACTATGGTTAGTTCAGAATGACTTTAAGCTTTTAGCGTTTCTCATATTTGAGCAAGTGTTGAAAAGTACTCTTCAGTTAAGTTTACACCCTGCATTGACCATAGACATACTGCAGGGTGGGTGTACTAACTGGATGTACATTATACAATATACATCATGGTGTTTACTTGGTTATACAATTCTCCCCATCTTACATTGCTAAGGCATCAAGTCCATGCATCCATCATAAGTAAAACAACTTCAGACCTCTTGAGATGCAAACAACAGGGTAAATGAACAGATGAGTGTGTGTATTATGCCTTCAGTTGACAAGTCTTTGTTTCCATAGCGTTTCTCTCTGGTTGGTAACCAGTCCAAGTTCAAACACGATGTATGTTTACACGTTGGTGATCTCCACAGTCTTGTAGGTAAGCACGGGGCTACCCTTGGCCCTGGGCACAGCCTGCACATGGGCCTCTCTGGGCAGAGTTCCACAGCTGCTATGGAACACCACGTTCCGTTCAGCTGACTTGCTCCTTCCACTCAACCGCAGAGGACTCTGGGAAAATGAGTTAAAAGGAAAGGAGCCCATTATGAGGAAGATGTAAATCAATAGGACTTGTCTGAATTCCACAAATGTGGGGAAACATGCGACACATAAAAGTACAGTCTGTTGGATTAGAATCAAGAGAACCACGCACCTTGCCGGACGTTCTTCTTCCTGACAGTCTTTCCTCTTTGTAGCGGCCAGAAAGGGCAGGGGATTGTGGAAGGGGCTCTAAAGTCTCGTCATCCTCCTCTTTGCTGCTCCTAAAACATATAGTGAGGCACTGTTGTCAGAAACCCCTGTGTAAACACCTAGTCACTCACATATCACACTAGTTATCATGTCTGTCGAAGCAATTAAAACCTCTCTCTATAAATGTCATGTGTTTAGCTAGAGATAAAGCTACATATTTTGGCTTACTATGCGGAAACCAATTTGTACAGATGAAAGTAATTTCTTAGACAGCTGGTCTGTCCCCTTTAGAACATTTCAAACTAATCTGATCTGACCTAATGTTCTGAGATGGTTACCTGAGAGGGATGGCGAGGACCTTCATCTCCTCAGACAGGTGAAGACGCAGCATGTGTTTGTGGACGGGGATCCCCAGGAACCTGGCCATGACCTCAGGGTTGAACGACGGGTCTAAGGCCATCACGGCTCCGTGGACTCCTCTACTCAGGAGACTGTCTGCATACTCCTGCATGGGGCAACACCCACAGCGAAGGGTTATGAGCGTGGGGGGGTCAGATGGCTGAGCGGTTAGAGAATCGGGCTATTAATCAGAAGGCTGCCGGTTTGATTCCAGGCTGTGTCAAATGATGATGTGTCCTTGGGCAAGGCACTTCACCCTACTTGCCTCAGGGGGGATAAGCGTGTCTGCTAAATGACTAAATGCAAATGTTCTGAACGTGTTAAATTGACAATTTCGAATTGAACTTCCTGGAGTAAAAACACAGTATTTCTCAGTCTCACAAAACAAGTCATCCAGTAACTGTGACTACGAATGATGCCTGTATAGCAGTGGTCTTCAGCCCTGGTCCTCAGGACCCACTGTCCTTTATGTTTTAGAGTTTTCCCTGCTCCAACACACCTGATTCAAAAGACTGGTCAACCATGATAACATCTAAAACACACAGGACAGTGGCCCTTGAGGACCAGGATTGAGGACCACTGCTGAATAGAATGAAAAAATGGTGATGGACCTTCAGATCTATGTCTCTGATCCACTTCATGACTCTATGGCAGGACCAGACAATGGGGTCGATGTCCTGCTTCTCACACCTGGTCCGGCGGGCCTGCAAAGCCTGCAGAAACACATGCAATCAAACCCAAACGCCAAATGGCAAAACAGTATCCACAGACTGAATAAGAATGAACAGCACTAACGTCTTTGTCAAAGCTGAGCATCTGCAGGAGCTGGATGGCCATGAGGAGGGACGTCTGGTGGAACTGGCTGCTGATGTTCAGAAGTTTCTCCAGGTCCCTCCTGCTGAGGGTGCTGAGCACACGGCCGTCCACCAGCTGGCTGTGGAAGGACTGGGAGTACTGGGACAAGCCCACGTCGCTCAGCCAGGACTTGGACACCCAGTGGTGGTCCATCTCTGCGGCCTTGGAGAGCCTGGTCAAAGAGGGATGATGAGTGAGGAACGATGGCTTCTTCTGAAACTCCTTCAGGGATTCAGTTCTATTCGAACAACTTTAGTGGTCCCAGAGAGGCAATCGGTGGAAGCAAGCGTGGTAAAGACACAACGTGACGTAAACCGAAAGACCCACACACAAGCAGTGGTCACGTCGCAGAGACAGTACAGTACACAGCAGTGGCAAATATGACATTGGCGTTGACCCTATACAGCTGTCAGGTGTCCATCAGTAACAGTAAATGATATGAGAGTCTTCAAGTGTGAGAGAAAGTGTCAAACTTTGTTCCAGCACGTGTGCTGGTGCACATGTGGGAGGGTGAGAGAGGTGCTGCTCACTCTAGGTGTCCCTCCGCCTTCCTGTAGTCCTCGATGGCGAGGCGTAGCTTCCTGCGGTGTAAGGGGTTACTGACGCCCAGCCCCAGCTCCAGGTCCTCATCTGTCAGACCCAGCAGCACCTGCAGGACACACCCCTACACTCAGCACTCTGCCATCTGGCCCTGCACTTAGAAAACACGCACACTCACTCACTCCCACATACACATACACACACATTGCACACACATTGCACACACACAAACACACACAGCAGAATGCAAATCTGAACAGTACCTTGCCACTTTTGATGTTCTCGGAGCAAGCGCGGACGTACATGGGCATTGCCATGACAACCTCCAGCCAGGCTTGCACCACCCCTGCCCTCCACTGGGATATGGGCGTGCTCCGAGTGAGCTCCGCCTGGTGGAGGCGGTCCAGCTGCTCCTCTCCATCTGATAGGCTCTGCTGAGTGAGGCTGGAGAGGCTGTCCGAGTCTGGATTGGCCAAGGGAGTTAGAGAGTAGTAGAGGGAGGGGTTTTGGGAAGTCAAAGGAATTGAGAAATGAAAATGACTCATCTCAGAAACCTTTCACAGCAGAAAATGGAGAGGCTTTGTGAAAAAGTAGTAACCTGAATGGTCTTTATATGACAATTCTCCTCTGAGTTGTATCAGAATACCAACAATATGACTGGGGTGAACTAACCGTCTGGGAGATCTGAGGACATGAATACATGTCAGCGGTTCCCCTAGCAACAAAAACATGTCTGTTGTGCCAAAGAGCCCTGGAGCCTCATCACCCATTAGGAGGACTACACCCAGGGACAACATGCCCTCTGAGCCAAATCCATCAAGATTACAACCCACCTTTCCGGTTGGATTGGTGAAATATCCATCATTGTCTCTCAAACTAGGCTCCAATCTCTGTTAATGTACATGGTTTTAGGGCTTACGGGACAATTTGGCCAATGTGCCACCCAGGACGGTTAACCAACGAACAATAATACTTAGTATCCTAACCAACTAACACTGCTTTATACAGACAGCAGGGGGCACCAGAGTCAAACTTACCGCCACCTTCTACAACTGCTACAACATGAAACTAAACATCAGAAGAATATTCTTGCAAACAGGCAAAATTACAATTAAAGCCAGTGTTAGAGTTAACATCTATCCAGGCATTTGACATTCAAATTCAAAACCAGTTTTTACATATTTTTATTTGGCAATGGTTGGAATTAGTATGAGTTTTATGAGAACGTTGATTGGTAATGATTTGGTCAGTTACAGGACTGACAGAACATGAGTTAGATCAGATTCATGACAGAGACACCGACAGGGGCTTAATGGTTCTGTTTCCTGAGGCCAGAGAGCTTGTTCTTTTTCCTTTGAGCCTCTTCCAGGTAAAGAAAGACCGGCTCAACCAGATTTGATGATCATGTCTTGCATGTAAAAAATTCGAATACATAGATGTATCAAGTGTGTTGACATTTTCCTGAGAAAATAAACTTTTAATTTAGTAATTTTCTACATCAAAGTTTAGTTATTATCATTTTGTTTTATTTTGGTGCCACCGTAAACCATCAGGGAAACGGACTTGGTCATCACATATGAAGAGTTACTGACTGCCAGGTAGGGGAGTCACCATTAGACATGGGGTACATTCCATTCCATTCTATTATGTCCTGACACACGCCCTTGTTCCCATGCCAACAGATCTCCTGCTATTAGAGTTATCACTTGGATTCTCCTTTTCAACCTATCCTTGAATAGAGTGTTATAGTGAACAAGGGCATGTGTCAGTAAACGACATCCTGAATGGAGGGTATCCCCGGTGCAGGAGAGTGAGAGGGACATCAGGACACAGGAACAGAGCACAGACCCAGACACAGAACACAGGCACGCCCATACATATTTAGTTGTTGCTGATTTTTATTTTAAAATAATGTTTCATTTGAATTGCTTTCATATTGAATATGATAAAAACTTTCTGCCGGTCAAAGCTGAGGACAGTCCATCTTTCCCTCAGTCACTTGTCGTTCTTTAAATAAAATACTTTAATAGATTTACTCTTTTATGCCACATATCCTTAATTACAAAACATTTTGAAGAAAACAATCTGAGACACAAATGTTAAAAAACACGGGAAGGTTGTTTTCGTAAGAACACGAAACAAAAACGACGAAAAAGAAGAGCGCCTTGCATTTAGAATGCAAGAAAACCATAAATTAGAATGCGTGGGTAGGTACGCAGGTGGGGGGGGGGGGGGGGGGGGTGAGGAAGGTATGAGGAAAATGAGGAAACACAGGTGTTTGACAGTGTTAATGACCCTGCTAACTACGGGCTGAATGGTTGTACAACGACTCTACAAGTGATCAGGAGAGACCAGGGGGGGTTTCAGTGCACATTCCTACGCTTCACTTTGGCACAGCTGACAGCGTTGACCTGGAAACCTAAAGTGATGTTCCAAGGCCTGAGCGTCATCACAGTCTAATCAGACACCGGACTCTGGTTGACTGGTTCAAACTGGATTTAGCTTTCGAGCAGCAGCTTCAAAGAGGTTCTTGTAGAACAACGTCAAAACTTGTCTTTGTTTGCTTCCATTGTGAGAAAGAACATTGTGAAACAGAAGCTTGGATATGTTGGCAAGCCAGTAATAGGTTAACTCTGGAGAACAAGCAAAACCGCATACATACTCTAGAAGTAGCCTCATCATTATCCAACCACCACCCAGGAAAGTACTTGTACCACCTGTAGGGTGTTCTCCATGTTAACCCTCCCTTCATAACAAGCCTGAATCTGACTCAGAATTGGGGTTAAAAAAAAAGGCCAAAGGAATGTCAAAGCAACTGTCAAATACGAGGTGCACGTCGATTCCTATCTACATATGCACGGCAGTCCTTCAAGTGTCCAGTTGTAAAAATGAAACATACTAATCAGACACAGAGAGGATAACACAGCATAAACATATCCACACAAAACAATCCATGTATATATTTATAAGCATGTAAACATATATAAATATGCATACATGTACATCTATAAATATATATCTCATTTACATACATACATTTTGAGGGCAATATACAGGGAGCAAGCAGTTCTCTGTCAGGCTTGACTTTAGGGCACGCATGGCAACACACACATCAAACCTGGGTCAAGTATTATTGAAATTATTTCCAATCATTGAACTATACTTATATGGGCTTGTTTGGAACTATTTGACCCATCCCGCCCTTCACTCGATAAACACACTTCAAAGGTTTAGAAATGATTTTGAATAATATTTGTGCCAGGCTTACTTATCCATACACACACACACACACGCACACACGCACACACACACGCACGCACACAAAGAGGTCTACCACACAGCCCCATCACCAGTCAGCGTCCTCCTCTATATAATAGTCGGGGGTGGGTGTACCATCAAACAGGCCCGGGTCCATGGACTTGCGTTGCTTCCCTCGACCAAAAACCCGCGAGAGCGAGCCCAGAGTCAGCTTCTCTTTCTTCTTCTTACGCTTCTGGTCGTCCAACTCCTCCATGGACTGGACCAGGGAGAGAAGGAAGGGAGGAGAGGAGGAGAATGTTTAGTTTGTAAAGTCCAAGCTACGAATACCGTTATCATGAGCTTCATGAATGAATCACAACACTGAATTATTTTATAAGCAGGCAGAATATCCAAGATAAGCCGACAGACACATACCACACATACCACAAGACAGACAGACAGACAGACAGACAGACAGACAGACAGGCTCCACAAAGCAGAATAGACAGACAGCACAGCACATGACAGACAGACAGACAGACACCACAACGGCAGACACCGCACCACACTAAAAGACAGACAGGCCTCGAGACAGACAGACAGACAGGCAGGCAGACAGGCCACACGAGAGGAGGCGGGGTACTTATAGAGAGGTGTGTTTACTTGGTCGGGGGGGCCAGGCAGCTCTTACATTGCAGAGGGAGTGGGTCCGGTGGCGGGGGGAGTTGATGTCGCTGGGGGTGGACGAGCGGTCGCCGTCCGCCGCCGAGGCGTCCGAGATGATAGAGGGCTGGCGGGAGTGACAGGGACTCACCCTAACCACAGCTGTACACACACGCACACACACACACACACAGTCAGCACGCGGTTGGTGCTGAGAAAACCTGCCCGAAATAGAGTGAAGAGAGTTAGTCCATGGAGCCAGGGAGAGGTGGAGAGGAGGGGCCTACCCTGCCTGTCGGACGTGTGTCCGTGGTAGAGGGTCTGCTGGCTCTGGCGTATGGCAGCCGTGAGGGGCAGGTCGGCCTGCATCACCCACTCCTGGCTGCCGTTCACCACAGGCTCGGCTGCGTTGGGCATGGCCACGGAGTGGCGCTTGGGCACGTCCTTGGTGAGCGTGGCCAGAGACTGCTTGGCCTGGCACACACAGAGGGGAGGGTCACACACGGGACGAATGTTAGGGAAGGGATATATGGGTGCACCAACAGCCACATCGTTATGGACTGACACGTTGACATTTAACCCCCCCCTCTCCCATACACACACACACACCATGGTGAGCTCGGCTTCCAGCTCCTTGATGCGGTTCTCCTTGGTGTCCATGTGGGAGCGCAGCAGGTTGGCCTGCTCCATAGCCTCCTTGCTCTGCCTCCTCAGGTCCCACTTCTCCCTCTCCAGCAGGTCCTTCTCTTTGGCCAGGGCTTTCACTGCGTCCTCGCTCTCCTGACACACACACACACACACACACCGAAAAACAGAAATCCCAGTCACTAGGCATGTGAGTGTAGAACACGTTGAAGCTAAGTAAACTGAGTCACCATATATTAAACCTTTGTGAGTTTTGTATGGGAGTTTGATGTGAACACCAGCACGTGTGTGAGTGTATATGTGTGTGTGGGTACCTTCCGATGCTGGTCGTAGTTGCGTATGAAGTCTCGTAGTTGCTCCTCCCTGCTCTCCAGGGTGGTGTAAAGCTGCTGCATCTGGTTCACCAGGTCTGACTTCTCCACCTTCAGACGCTTACGGTCCTCCTTCATGGCTATGACACACACACACACAGCTGTTTGTGTGTACAGGACCATATTAGATCGGAGGCGCAGTTACTTAAGGCCGTCACTAGATGTCCCCGTGTCTCCTCAAACCTGGCTAGGAGCCGTAAAGTACTGTTTCGACATCAACAGCTCCCAGTGTATGATGTAATCATCTCACAATATAAGTGGTTGAGTATGTCACCTACTCATCCACTACACAAAACCATGCCAAATGATGGGTGTGGGGGTTGAGTGGACTTATCTGACGAGAGACTGGCAACATAACGACATACTCTGAATGACAGAGAGAAAGTGAGAGAGGGGGAATTAGAGAGAAAGAAGGGGGAAACAGAGGGGGGGGAGAGAGTGGAGAGAGAGGGGGGGAGAGAGAAAGACAGAAATACAGAGGGAGGAGGGGAGAGAAAGGGGAGAGACAGAGAGGACGAGGTGACGAGAGACAACCAAGGTGACTGTCCTGCTCCTCGACACTTCAACATACGTGTCAGCCATGAAGCATTCATGAGTCAGGATCACCTCCTGCCATAAGCTTTCTCACTCAACATCAAGACCTGTTCTGTGCAAGTTAGACGAGAGCTCGGCAGTTAGGAGTGCCTGACACCTGTTCCTCAAGTTGGCATGACAACCAAGAGTAAGGGGAAACCAGATGCGACCATTTGTTTTTCACAGGCAGTTGTGATAAAGACACGCTTGACAGTCTCCCTATATGCTCTACCACATTTTAGACAACAAAGACAGAAAACCTCCCTGTAGAAAACAGGAGGTATATTAAATATGTTTTACTGAGTTCAGCAAGTTCATATTTTCCCTGCCCTGGGAGGGGACAACAATTTCTAAACCGTTTGCGGAACCACATTCGGCAATGGTATGAAGGCTATTTCTCAACACATACTCCACATAGCATTCGACTTTTTCTTGCCAAAAGAAGAACTGGTATTTAAAAACCAGAATATTTGCGTGTGTGTTTGTGGGTGTGTGTCTGTAACCATTAATGGAACTCAAGCTAATATTGTAAAGAGTGACTAGATGTTCCCAGACCATGTCCTCCCCTCTCTCTCTCCCCTACATGTTCTGTCTTTCTACAATGTCACTACCAAAACAAAGCAAAACAATCATCTTAAATGTTGAAAAGGCAAGCGTGAGGGTTTAGCCCGTGGAGTTAGCTGAAGGTTTCAGGGTTTAGGTTCAGAATTCGCCCCTCAGCGTGCAGACTCAGGGTAGGGGTTTGCGGCCAGCGTTTACTGCTGAAGGTCCTGACCTTGCAAGGCCTCCTTGGCCCGGTCCAGCTCCTGCTCCCGGTCGCCCAGCTGCACCCGGAGCTGCGTGGCGGATAGCAGCGCGGCCGAGCACGAACCCTGGCTGCTCTCCTCCAGGTCCTTCGTCAGCATGTCCTTCATCTGACGCAGCAGATGCACCTCCTCCTGCAGCTGACACACCTCCTCACGCAGCAACACTGGACACACACACACACACAGACAGACACACACACAGAAACACACACACACACACACATGCATTCACGCACGCACGCAGAGAAGAGGAACATTTCATTTAACTTACAACTGCAAACAGATGAGCCGTCGACACATTCTTGCCGTCACTAGATGAGATGGAGGGAGGGTGTGAAAGGGTAGAGGAACAGAAGGACGCAGTGTGAGGGTGAGGAAAGCGACGGCCTGGGAGTCAGGGAGAGCTAGAGGAACGAGCGAAAGAAGGAAGAAAGAGAAGGGAAAAAGGTAAAGATTAGAATGGAAAGAGTGCGTGAGCAGAGAAGCATACGCAAGCTATTTGACACCTTTTTTTGCCATGAGAATACAAACACACACACCTACAAACAAGAAGTGGCAGCGCAGCACTCAGGCTGACAGGGCTGCACACACACACAGCAGTTGAGAGACCAGCTTGATGTGGCTCAGCTGAAACATCAGCCCCACAAGCCTCCGACCTCATCCTTGTTTTCCAGCTTGGTGTGTTTCCCTTCAACGGAAACTTTCCTCCAAGCCTCCAGGGAGAGAGATCCAGGCGCAGGAAGCCAAGGAAACAACAACAACAGGGGAAACACACACAACCTCAGTCCCTGACAGACACCTGCGGATAGAGACCCATCTCTCACGGCACCCTTTGTCGCTTTTTACACTGTCTCCCTATCAGACGAGTTAAAAATGTAGTTGGAGTTAGGAGACTCAAACCTGGTTTCCATACCTAGCCTGCTCTATGTGAAGACTCCACTAGACTCTTGCTTGTGAGCCAATGATGACAAGAAAGATTTGTGTTCCAAACTACTGTTTTTCTGCAGCAAGTTGTGTCTGGTTTAAGGAGATAGTGTGTGCACGTGTTCCTCCAGGTGTGCATATTTGGGCTGTGGGTGTGTGCGTGTGAGCCTACGCGTATGTGCTTGGCAGTATCTGTGTGTGTGAGTCTATGTGTTTGCGTGTGTGTGTGTGTGTGTGTGTGTGTGTGTGTGAGAGAGGAAGCCAGGCCCCCCCAGGCCCGCAGCCAGGCAGCAGGAGGCTGCAAAGACCTAGATAAGGCAGGCAGGGACAGTCCATCGGTCACTGTCTGCCCAGACAACCCAGACATACCAGGAAGCTTTCTATTCTATAGCACAAGGCACAGAGAGCTGCTTTCCTGGAGAGACCAATCTCTGGCTGCCTTCTTGCAGGCTAAAACGACGATCTATCCACCTACCGGCTTGCTTATTCGTCCCAGACGGCCCCCAGACGCGTTAGATCGCTCCGTCGAGCAAGCCTGGGCGGAGTGGCGCCGCCCAGGCTGTCGAAAGCGTCCGCTGCCTGATCAGTGAGCTGCGGGGGGATGGAAGCGGTGGCCCTGACTGTGACCCTGTGTGATCTCTGGGTGTCTGGGATCCACATGAAGAGCTGTGGTAGTGTTCCATTATGGGAAGAAGGGCCTGCTGTTTGGTCTGAGCTGGAACCCAGGGTGTGAAGTGTGTCTGGGCTTCAGAGAGCAGGTGTGGGGGGGCGTCGCTCTTGAGCCAGTTGGCGCCTGCGATCGCAGCCTGGCCACGATGAAAGCAACAATCCACCGAGTCAACAGGTTCAACACGTCGAGAGGGAATCCCGAGGATACAGTGTCGCCCTAGGACAGGCAATTGGAACTGTAAACCGATCAGCGAAAGAAAAGATGAAAAATGGCGAGGGCTCGCCTTGAAGAGATTGCTGTGAGAGCAGAGAGGGGGATTTCCACAGGAGCTATTAGTGCCATAATTCCCTCAAACACACCATCCTATTGATCGTGTCTCAGCCCTCTACGCCCCCTCACCGTTCCACAGACACACTCGCGCGCACACACAAACTCAGCCTGGGGGTTGCTGCTCATTGCCATCACAGACAGCGGGAGAGATGAAGCCAGAGGTCAGCCAAAGGCCCTGGAAGCTTCCGTGTTTAACCCTAGACATACGGCATCCATCTATGTAAGAGCTGGTGTGCAGCATATCAGGGGGAAACATGGATGTTGGGGGGGGGGGGGCGCCTTCATCTCTAATATTCTTGTGAAAGAGATACCTGGTCTATAAACACTAGACCTTTAAGAACAATAGTGCTTAACGACTGTCTCTTGGTGGCCCTCAGCACTGCCAATGCTCGGTGGGAAACAGAAAGTTCTCCACTCAGCTCTGCAACACACCACTATCCTGTGCTCTGTTCTTCAACACACAACTATCCAGTGTGGACGGTGTACATGAGCAGACTCATTCGTCATTTTAACAAGCGTCCCCTTGGAAGCCATTAAACTGACCTATTGTAAAACTGTATTATTTGCCTCTCTGCGTTAGACATCCCATGTTCAAAATGGAATGTTGTTAGCGGGTAATTAGCCACAGGACAAAAGCGCCATAAGCAGAAGAAGAGTATACTTAAATCCAATTTAAATGTAGTTCATCAGAGCTTCATACGTTTTTATCGTATTTATCTTTTTCTAAAGAATTGCAATGATAATGTATATTCACTGTACTGATTTTGTACATCCTCATACTTATTGACAACTTTATTATGTAAGTATGTTTGTACTTATACTTATATATATTGCTTGGGGCAAGAAAGCTTAGAGCGAATGATTGGCAAGCCATCACAAACATGTACGTGCATCATTTGCATACATTTCCATTTTTTTGTACCTTCAACCATAATCGGTGCTCGAACAAATGCACCTAACAGCAACATTGACCTTTTATAAACGATCATTCAATTGTGTTGTTCGATGCAAATTTTTAGTGAAATGTGTCTACGTATACAGGATATACTATAAATAACCTTCTACCTAGCACTATAGAAACCAGGTAATCACTTGTGGAAATTAACAGTTCCCATGAAAGCAGTCAGATAAAACCTGCATATCATGTTTATAGGAAAATGTATATGCCATGATGTATGCTGTTATCATTATCAAATCATCAAGGGTTATTCTGTGGGCCTCAATTGATTTGATTTCATTGGTCGAGCCTTAGTAGGGGGCAAGATAATCTCACAATATGCTCCAAAGTCTTTCAATCCTTGGATTACCAGTTGATTGTAAATTCCCACAATAATCTGGCATCAGAAAGCAGAGACAGACGGCTGAGAGTGCTTTGGTTCCTTCTATGAGTCCATGTTGCTCGTCAGTATTTTTCCCAGGGTGTGTGCGTGTCCCCTGGTAGTCTGGCATCCGTCTGCCACTCTGGCACACTCACTCATGGTCGGGGACCCGGGGGAACCGAGTAAGGAGGGTTTAAGACTCTGCTCAGCACAGAGATCACTGGAGTCATTCAAAGACAAAGACACTACATCAACCCCTCAGGTCACTGCAATAGTAAATCTGACTTTGGAAATCTGACTGCAATACATCTGACTGGCTCTGTGTTCCTCAGGCTGGACCCCCCAGAACACTGCAGAACATCGAGGAACACTGCAGAGTAGGGCCGGAGACAGCAAAACACTGCAGAACATCGAGGAACACTGCAGAGTAGGGCCAGACACAGCACAGCACTGCAGAACATTATGGAACATTGTGGAACACAGCAGAATAGCGCCGGAGACGGCAGAGCACTGCAGAACACACCTCAGCTCAAAACACCATGACAACGATGCCTGTGTCACAACAACATTCCCTATGATTAGCCATTATGTCTCATGAACACCTCCAGGAGTGACATGTGACCAGGGTGAGGGTGAGGTTGGAGCTGCTAACCACTCTCTCCACCTGTCAGATCCCATCCTTGTCGACAGACCTGTTCTGGTACAGTCAGCATACCTTGATCTCACGGCCACCTGTACAGCAGGTCCAAGGTTTTCTGTGAGACCAGAAACGGGATTGAAGCTACTGTCAGCTGGACAGGTGACTGGGTCATGAAGAATACAACTGTCATCACCCACATGAGTTGGACTCATCATAGATTATATATAGGTCTCCTGGTGGCACTTGACCCAACACTTCCCCATAGAATCACTCGCAAACAGTGTGTCTAGAATCAAAGAAAAACTACAAAGACATATTCAAGAATAGTAAAAAGACTCCAGTCTTAACACTGTTGTACTGTTCAAAACCCTGTCGTTGTTTTTTTTGTTTTTTACAGCCACATTATCGTGTGCACACATGCATGTAGTATTAACATATTAACTTGCTGATAAGCCATTTCTTCAGTTTGATTCATTTAGTGTTTTTATTACTATGTTTTATGAGGTTGTGGTGCCTGCAGTGAGGTAGTAGAGACTGGGGATCGTTATGAATAAATTACATCCAGCTTTGAGTTTGCTTCCGGCTGCAGAGCAGCTGTGTCTCATGCACAAACACACTCTTAGATACAGTATATTTACTCCCCCAGTCGCAGAGGAGCTGGGAGTGTACCAGCCCGGGTGTGCCTCCTGTCTGTGACAGTGTGTTTGTTTTCTATTTGATATTTTCTATTTGATATTTGATGTGATATTTGCTATTTGATGTGATATTTGATATTTTATGTGTGCAGTCTGTGACGAGTGGGTTTGTGTGTGTTTGTGCGTATGTGTGTGATGACTGTGTGTGTGTGTGTGTGCTAAGCTCTGGCCTCTGGTAATGACCATGCAGGGATGGCCAGTGTGAAGACATGACAAGGGTCTGCTGGGGGCCTGTCTTCAACCCCATAAAGCAGATATTAGCCAGGATGTTCGACTGGTGTGTGTGTTGGTGTGTGTGTTGGTGTGTGTATTGGTGTGTGTGTTGGTGTGTGTTGGTGTGCGTGTTGGTGTGTGTGTTGGTGTGTGTGTCTCATCCTCCTTTGTCATGATCACCTCCAGTCACTCTAAGAACCCCAAATGCACATCTGGTAAGAGAAGCAGCTTCTGAAAGGACATGTCGTAATCTCAGTTCCAACCCAAAAGAGCATTGCCTATACAACTCAAGACAAAAGCGTGACCTGAATAAGGGGCCTTATATAAGAGGATAACATTGAATCCACATGAAATGCAGGACACAACCAAACACACACACGTACACACACACACACACACACATGCAAACGCAGGAGATTTTTTGTTACAAAAAAGCAAACGCTTCATTCAGTCAATAGCCCTCCCGATTCTCCGGGGGAGCAACACAGATTAGACACAGTGGTTGTAAACATTCCCAGAAAAGCTATATTAAGAATGTGTGTGTGTGAAAGCAAAAGACAAGCTGTGCTGGAGGATAAAAGCATACTGTAGGTTGTTGTAAACAGCAGACCCTCATCATATTCAGACCCAGGGACTAGTGGTCTCATATTTCACACAGTAACAGAAGGAAAAGGAGACGGAAGGTAAGTGGTTGAAAGCGTTCAAACAAGGCTCTACCCTGTCCAGAGATATGACTGAGCACCACCTGTAAGAGGCATGGAGATCGGCTCCATTTTCCCACACAGGATTCACACATTCAACTCCACAATCCACGGTGGTAGAATGACCTTATTCTATAATAATACATGGAAGGGCTTGATTTGATCCTGTCTCACTACAAGCACCAATATGTACTTAACCACAACATCCTCCCTGCTATGCCAACTGGCCGGAGAAGCAGGTGCCACAGGTGCATGATGGTATTTGTAGTGCCAGTGTTTGTGTGCCTGCGTCGGCATCAGGGGTTGCCTTTCTGTGTGTTGGTGTGTGTGTGTTTGTATCCACAGAGACCAGCTGCCATTCATTAATTACTCAGAGTTTACGTTTCATGTGAGGTCAGTGAGAGGATGCCAGCAGGAGATGGCTGTAATGGATTCACACGTTTATGGGCAGATTAGGCTCCATGCCAGGGCTATGTCAGTGTAACACCAGAGACAACCTGGCACAGAGACACTGGCTCCACTCCGGGGAGGGGCGCATCACAAGCCAACAAGTACACAACGTTCCAGAGAGTGGCAAGAGAAAACGCAGTGCGTTAATGCGTAAACACACTCAGTGCCGATGGTGGCAGATAATCAACAACGTTCACCACTTAACAAGATACTTTTAGCCAGAGTGACCGAAGAGTCAGCGCATGTAGTCAGTGAATGTAATTCCAGAGGGACTTTGACTCACAGACTCGTTCCATAAAGCTGTGCTCTGACCACTTTAGAAGCATATCCATACAGTAACTGTGACTAGGTAGATCCACACTCCATGTTGAGGGATCTTGGTTAAGGAAGGGCGTATGAGTGAGGGTGTGTGTGGGTGTGTATTTCTGTGTCTGTGTGTGTGTGTGTGTGTGTGTGTGTGTGTGTGTGTGTGTGTGTGTGTGTGTGGAGTATGGAACTAGCCCCGATGGTGACATCTGGCACCACAATTCAGTTCGGTCAAATTCATTATCTTTAGTAATTTGGAGACAGAGAGAGAGAGAGAGAGAGAGAGAGAGAGAGAGAGAGAGAGAGAGAGAGAGAGAGAGAGAGAGAGAGAGAGAGAGAGAGAGAACCTCTGGGTATGGACTAGTTCAGTCACGCTACATAGCCATTGGGATCAGCTCTTCCTCATCCCCTCAAATACCATCAGCCTACAAACACACACACACACACACACACACACACACACACACACACACACACACACACACACACACACACACACACACACACACACACCCATACCCACCCCAATTCCATTTCAGTGGGATACAGTTAAGTCGAAACCAAACCAGTTTAGGACATTTAGTCAAACAGAGTAGATCATGTTCTTAAACAGTGTGGATGTGGACAATCAGTGCTCCAGCAGGGACAGTTAGGACACTGCTAGAATCACACTGACCCAGACAAGGCTGTAGAGGTTGTGACTATCTTGGTACTATCTTACCCCTGCAAAAAAAAGGGCCAAACTTCGCTTCAACTCAAAACCATTGGCAAATAATTACTTCTGAGCGTAAACTATCAGATTTTAATTGATTTTGTTTGATTCTGAGATTCTGATTCTGCAGAGTTGAAAATGAATGTGACCCCTGACCTGTTACATTAGGCCTCGGCCATTGGTAATCCCTCTAGATTAATGCCCTTTGTCTGATTATGTCCAGAATATGCTTTAAATTCACTGAGCTGCACATGTACTGTAAATATCCACACAATATCCTGACAAACAGTCAAATCTCGCATACAGTACTTAATCTGTCAGATTACCAGATTGATGCAGATTGACAAATCCACATTTTAAATGTAGGTCAATATCCATTTGGTCATTTAGCAATATCCAGTATATACACACAAATAAAATACTGTCTGATTGTAGGTAGAATATCTAAGTGAACACTGGTATTGGAGCTGCTGGACATTCTAGTCTCTGTGGTACAAAAACAACAGATCCATAGATCAGTGACCCGTTCATGGCTACTACCAGAAGAGATTTGAATTCTGAACTCTTCCCTACTCCTTCAGATTCCTCTGAATCAGGAGATACAAGGACAGTGTTAACAGACACATGGACATGCAGCGACATTCTAATTACAGTATGTCCCCCCACCTAAACACACCTACACACACACAGTAAACACACTTTTCTCTCTCTCTCTCTCTCTCTCTCTCTCTCTCTCTCTCTCTCTCTCTCTCTCTCTCTCTCTCTCTCTCTCTCTCTCTCTCTCTCTCTCTCTCTCTCTCTCTCTCTCTCTCTCTCTCTCTCTCTCTCTCTCTCTCTCTCTCTCTCTCTCTCTCTCTCTCTCTCTCCTCTCTCTCTCTCTCTCTCTGTGTGACTCACCGGGGTCCCCCTCCTCCTTGTCGGACCTCATGTCCTCCTCTGCACACGCTCCGTAGGGCTCCACGGTCAGTGCTGGTGTGTGTTCTCATTGTTGGCAGACATAACTCTCACACACACGCACACAAACACTCAGGAAAACTCCAAAGTCAGCCAGCCTACTCAGTCAATCGCTCCTAGCTCTACATACTGGCTCCACCCAATCAGATAACCAGGAATTGGTCTCTCGTGAGGGGGTTGTCTCTCCCTGTCTCTCTCTCTCCACCTCTCTATCTACAGAAACACACCTATTGGTAGTTTCCATTCCAGCCTTTCTGCTTCCACCCTTAGCCCCTCCTTGCAGCAACCCCTCCTAGGTGGACAATGACACTCATTCTTTCCTAACACACACCCACAAACAGGTTGAAGCTGCTGCCTCAGGTGTTTAACCAGGTAAGATATGTACTCTAGCTCCACCTAATGGCAAAATGCTGCAAGTCACTCCAGCGACATGGCAAATCTAGCCTGGCTCTGCCCTCCTACGTACTTCCACTCAATTTGGATTTTGCTTCTGTACTAGGTCTGGGAGTTTGACTTTGAAGTCGGTTTTCAGAAACACATTTTTTGTAGGTCCAATCAGCGAACAGAGGGAATGTCTGAGAATGATGACGTTAATGTCATGCACTTGTTTGAGTAGTTCAGTATTGGCGGCGGAGAAACATGCGAGCAAAGCTATTCTGTGGTTGTGGCAACGCTGCAGAAATTCCATAAGTTAAAGCCGGAGCAAGAACATTTATTGCTGATATTTGTTGGTGGCCATGATGTTGTAGCCCTCCTCCCCAAGGGGTTCGGTAAAAGTTAGATTTTCCTGCTACGGCAGCTAGCTCCGTTACAGTAGTGGTGAAGGAGTTGGCTCGTGTACAATCCTTCACACACCCACCGGTTCTACCATGCTCTACAAGAACGCCCTCAGAAGCTGTTCAGCGTGAAGTCATCGAAACAGGCTACAGGATAACCAAACCAGTGGTTTATCCAGGAGCGAGACACCGTCAGATGCTAGAGCTTAGCCTCATGTTATCAAAGACATGACAACTTACCTGACTGACATATATATCTATCAAAGGACACGTTGCCCTGAAACTGTCCAAACATCACACACCACCTAGTCTGTCTGCTCGTGTACTGGAGCTGTCTGTCCATCCGTCATCATTTGGTTTCTCTCTCAGATGGTTCTCCTACCCGGTGTCAATGTGGATGGCAACACACAGCGGCCAACTACAGTAAGCCTGCAGGCTGCTGCCGTGCTGCCTCGACTTGGACTCAGTCCAGCTGGAAAGACTGGAATGTTGGTCGTTAGGACAGACCCTTGAGTAAGGGATGCAAGAGCAATGGAAATAAGGAGCAGGGAAGTGATGGAGAGAGCAGAGATGGTGAGAGAGAAAAAATGCCAAGAGCCATCAATCGTGGGGTGACAGAGAGGAAATAAATGAGAGAATGGAAGGGATGAAGGGAGGAGGTACGGAGTGACAGTGTGAGGGACTCATGGACTTCCAAGCAGATCAGATCTGAGGGAGGTGAAGCGTTCATCAAGCTGGACCGATTCTGTTTTGACAATATGTCATCACCGTGACTGCATCTGCGTGTATTCACGACGTGGATGCGCCTCACCCCCCCCCCCCCCCCCCCCCCCAGTTACCTTTGTCAAGGGAGGAGTCAGGAGTGCTGAAGTCCATCAGGCTGGAGATCTCTGTCTGGTAACACATGCCTGTCAGCTTCTGTCTGTGGTGAAGCGCCGGCTCTGTCAGAGAAACACAACAACACACGGGAATACATGAGATCAGAGCAGAGCGGCGGAGCAATTAAGCACACGCAGGCTCGGCTGCTCGTACGACGGGCTCCGTTGGCCAGGCTCGTCTCACGCCTCTCCCCTCCTCTCTGTCTCGCACTCCTTCCTTATTTCTCTTCTAGATTTCCGTGTTTTAAATTAGAGCTGAACCTGAAGTATTGGAGCCAGCCCTCATTACCATCCTCCCCTTACCTCATCTCCTCCCCTCTTCCACCTACCCATTACCCGCCTCCTCCTCCTACCTATTCCACTCCTCATTGTCTTCCTCCTCCTCCTTCTCCACCCCCTTGCCTCATGGTTTTAATTCACTGCCTATGAGAGACTATAAAAATACACACCAATTTTTTCCGCAAAGTGAAAGCAGCCATATCCCTGTTGAGCCATAGCTGTTTTCTGAAGCAGGCCCCAAACAGTGAGGTTTGATCATCAAAAAATCCTCTAAAGGCAGCTTTGTGTCCCTGGTATTGATTGGAGGTATTCTCATTACCATTTCAAGGCCAGTCAAATACAATTACTGCTGCACAGTATTGGGCTAGACAGATGAATAGAAATCTATGTAAGAGCTGCCAAAGATTGTACATTGTTGTCAATCTTCATACGAAATTGTATTTTGTCCAACAGGATATATTTCTTATCACTTGGCAAGATAACTTTCATTCCCCGCCTTGCTCCTTATAAGAAAACAATGTAAAATTTGCAAGAATGTGCCAGTAAGAGATTCTGCAGAGCCCAAGGGGATACTCCAAAAACCTCCCTTAACATTTCAGAAGCAGACAGACTGTGGGGTAACCCTGGACACCATCCTCAGCAGACTCTGGAGGTCAAAGGTTGTTGGAGATGCCAGTGTCTGGGACAACACCGGAAAATATGATGTCACTTTGACCCCTACCATAGGTTGGATTCCAGCTCTGTTCTTCTGATTCATCAACCTCTCCAACCACATTTAATGACTAAATATATTACGATGAAAAATTGCCATTAAAACCTTCATATCAAAATATATCTCACCGTGAACATTTTTACGATGATAATTCTCTGTGAAAATTAAAAAGAGACCTTCTCTCCCCTCAAGCAAGGAGACAGAAGTGACTGCATAGCGGGATGGGGGAAATATCCCAGTTATTCATGTAATCTGCCCAGCAGTTACACTAACCCACACATCCCCCAGGAAACATAGAAATAACACTCATAGATCCGGCATGTCCCAGGTTACGTAACCACAGACAATAGGAGAATGATACGAGAAACTCTGCAGTGTGTTATTTCTTGTAAATGAGAAAAACGTTGGTTTGTCCTTCAAGCGTTCATTGTCAAACTGCAGGACTTTGGCTGCCTGGCTGAATCATGCAGTTCACTTACAGCACCAAGCTGCAAGGTATAATAAAACTGGTCTAATGTAGACTTTTGTCGTTTGAAATTGTCATGGAAATTGTTTCCACCATAACTGCTCTCCTCCTTCGGGATTTAAATAAATGATTTTATTTGTTCATTTGAGTAGACGAGGCTATAAGCAAGTAAATGTTGTTTTCCATCTAAATGCGATTTCCTGGTAATATCACAGGGAATAGATTAAGCATTTTATGGTTAATATGCTGGTTTGTCTTCTGCCTTTTTAGAAAACAATGGATTTGGTTCCCTCAGGGGGTTCAAACCCCACTTCATCCAACATCCAACCCTGGTCTACCACCAGAGCCAGGAGACATCAGTATGGTATGGAGATGATTAGTGAGCATCCAAATTGTTAGCCACCCCATAAAGCAGCACTTTTGCACCCAACACAACAGTGTTTCTACATGTCTGCTCTAAACTGTCCTCATTGTGGACACATTTGTTGAAAGGCTTCAGAAGTCTTTATTGCCTGTCCATCTGACCCCACCTCTGGTTCTGTCAGCAGCCGGTGGTGTTCCTTCTCTAGGAGATTCAGGCTCGGTCAACCTCCAGGCCAGGCCACAGAATACTGACAGGGGGGAAATAGAGGGCCCAGATCTCACACGTTCACCGGCCAGCCCAGCCCAGCCCAGCACAGCCCAGCCCAGTTCTGTTCTGCAGCCACCACTACCATGAGCCCACCCAGCATCCCAAGTCAGTGATGCATCACTACAAATCACCCCTGTGACTGGGACTGTTGAGAAATCAAACATTATTGCAAAGACATACATTTACAGGCACTCTATTCAAACTAGAGGCACCCTGACAAACTGCATTGAAATATGTCAGTTTCATATTGTAATCACACCTCGTTTGACGGATGGGAATCCTACAGCTGGTGCATTGATGAGATAATGGGACGTAATTATCAGCAGTAAATTATATCCCTCAGCCAAAAGGACTGGTCTCCACTTTTCTCTTTCCTTCAGGAGAAGTGAGAGACAACCTTTTCCTTAGTGACCAACTCCAAATCAGTCTCCTTGTCACATCTAAGGCTGTAGGCTGCCACACATCTTAATTATGGGGCTTCAACACCCAGCCCAAACATCTTAACAGCAACAGTCATTCCTCTCCACCCTGGCCTGCCTGACTGCCTGAGGCTCAGCCCTGGCTGTCTATTCATCTGGATTTATGATCACAGGTGACAGCAGCCATTGACTGGTGCTGCATTGGCAGAGCATCAGCTCTGGGCGATTGGCTGCCTCAAGGCTACTGTGATCCACAGGGCCAAGATGCAGACAGCACTGTGGCACTGAGAGTTGTCACACACGCACTCACAAACACACACTCCCAAAACAGGCTCCTTCAGGGATACATCCATTAGCTTTATGAGGGAAAAACAGAGGAGAGTTCAGTGTTGGCGGGGATGAGGCCAGGGCCGCTCTATTCTGGGGCTATTGTAGAACCCCGCAGGCATGTTTGACAGAGGCAGGATTTAATAGCAGGTTGAAGGAGACTGAACCGCTGCTCGATGAGTGCTGGGTCGTCTGTAGCGTTTCATTCTCCCGTTCGAATCGTTTCTGTTTACCACGGCAACACAGGCAACCCTAGCACTGGAGAACCGTCCGCATCGCACAGTCCGGTGGCTGGTTTCTCAAGTTCTTCAGTCACAGGAGGGAGGGGCTTCTCTCATCGTCAGCAGACATCATAAACAGCACAAACATGACGAGGCTAAATGTGGACGTCAGCCCTGTTTGATACCCTGGGCTCATGTGGGCTTGAGGGAGATCAAAGGCTGGCCACTGAGCTGCCAAACTGGAGACCAGGGGGCTACAGTCTATAGCTGAGCTTACACTATCTGGTCGACACAAGGACTATCTGATGGACACTATTGATCTCATCCCCGAAGCTGGCTGAGGGCCGTGGAGAGCTTGCGTCTAAGCCCGCCTAAAAAAAGGGATTATGTACAGTGAATCACAGACTAACTTGTCAAACCGAGTCTCTCTGATGAGTAAGAACCCAGACTGTTGATTGGCTGATGTCAATAACTCATCATCTGTTGCTGAGGGGCATATTGCCCTTACCGTTAGGACGAACAGAAAGTTCCCCGCTGCTGGACAAGCTTTAATGGCCTCGCCAAGCTGAGTCATGAGATAATGATGTTCTCCCTCAGGTGCACACCAGCTCGGCCCTAAATCTCAGAGAGGCCCCAGAGGCGCGCGGCTGAACTTTCAGTGGGTCAGCCGTCCAACAGGGAGCTTGGCCAGAAAGGTCATTGGAACTTGACATTTTAATGTCTTCTCCCTTAGTGGGCTTGAGTGTGAGGAGAATGTTCGACACTAATGACTTTTAACGCCAGGAAGAAACGGCAGCACCGGGGGTGATATTCAGCTCCAGAACAAAGTTTCTTCAGCGTGTATGGGGAAGAAATCTAACCAGCTGGAAGCAACTTGTAGAGTTACTTGTAAAATGTGTTTTGAAATTGCTGCAAGCTTTAGGGTCCTTCTCATCTCAAATGGATGAAAGAAAAAGCAACACAGAACGCAGAAATAAACACTGATTAAGAGAGAAACTACGAAGAACCATTACAGACCACATAGCGCCTCATGCACACACACACACACACACTCATCATGGCTGATGGTCTTGGTCACAGCTGGGCTGGTCCCTCATCACAATGACCCGAAAGCTTTACTGGACCTGCCCCAAGATGAGGGCGGATTTAAAACCAAGATTAAGAGTGAAAATCTGTCTGGAAGAAATCCAGCACAGACCCAACCATAGTACAAATCCCCTTCTCCCTCCCTGGCCAGCTCAGCCCCGGATCTTCTGGTGCCAAAGCTCTGTCCTCTCAGCTGGAGAGAGGGCGCCGAGGCTGGGATGAGGGCAGGACCGGCTGGTCACCAGGGAGGGTCAGCATGGCTCCCTCCTCTTTAGTATGCTGTGTAGAGGGACATTGGGAGAGCGCGAGTGCCTTTCTGACCCTCTGTCCCTGAGGCGTATGCATCTGATTACTATACTGGCCTGGTAGTCACGCATAACCCCGCCCCTATTCCCTCACCCCCAGCCCTCAGCTTCTCTTGGCCCAGCCCAGCTGCCTGAAACCCCCTCACTGGGTTCCTCTACTCCTTCGGCAGCTCCTCTAACGTCACCCTCTTCCTAGGACATCTGGACAGAGCTGAGAGGAAGACATCACTGTTGGCGTGTCTGGGCCACAGGACCAGACAGAGACACGCACACAGATGAACAGTAACATCTGTACTGCCATCTCCACAGACAGAAGCCCACAGATTAGCACTGAGCTCAGGGGTACATAGTGAGGATTTCTTGCTGACATATATACAAACCCATACATATACAATTCAATATGTTTCAATTTGATCAATTCAGGACTCTGGTTCAATATCAGCAGTTCAATACCGTAGTAGCTCTATATTCTACAGCACTATAAGGCAGTAAATGGCCTCTATGGAACAGAGAGACTTTTTTAATGGAAAAGTTTTATTCAGCAGTCTGAATAATTCAACACAAAGCTGTGTGTGAATGTGTGTACATAAGTGCATCTAAGTGTGTGTGCGCCTATCTCTGGACGACTGTGTGTCTGTGAAAGTTTGTAAGAGCTTTGTTTAAGTAGTGCAGAATATAGTGAGCCGATTAGCATCCCAGCCAACCAGCCAGTCAGCCAACCAGTCAGTCAGCCAGGCAGCCAAGCAATCAGGCTGGAAAATAGGCTTTTGTGTGTCCTAGGATCCCTTCTGTGCTGGTGGAAAATCACGGCAGGAACCTCCACAATCAGTCCACATGTGGTCCACAACAACCCAATACAAGTTTCACTTGGCTTTTGCAGTACTTCCCATCAGAATCCACACACACCACACACATCTCTGAAAGTAAGACCTTTATTTACAAGGTCCACTTATTGTTCTGCAACATACATGTTTGAAGCCGCCCGGGCTTTACTTAATGGGGGAAATGCAGGAGACTGGTGTAGGAGCTCTTCATCAGCCCCCGGCCCTCACCCCAGCCCTCACCCCAGCCCCCTGCCTCACCCCAGACCTCACTCCAGCCCCCTGCCCTTACCCCAGCCCAGCTGCCCTCACCCCGGCCCCCCTGCCCTCACCCCGGCCCCCAGCCCCCAGCCCCCGGCCCTCACCCCAGCCCCCCAGCCCTCACCCCAGCCCCCTGCCCTCACCCCAGCCCCCGGCCCTCACCCCAGCCCCCAGCCCTCACCCCAGCCCCCTGCCCTCACCCCGGCCCCCAGCCCCCAGCCCCCTGCCCTCACCCCAGCCCCCGGCCCTCACCCCAGCCCCCAGCCCTCACCCCAGCCCCCAGCCCTCACCCCAGCCCCCTGCCCTCACCCCGGCCCCCAGCCCCCAGCCCCCTGCCCTCACCCCAGCCCCCGGCCCTCACCCCAGCCCCCCAGCCCTCACCCCAGCCCCCCTCCCCTCACCCCAGCCCTCACCCCAGCCCCCTGCCCTCACCCCAGCCCCTTCCACCAGCTCCCACTCTCCCTGCCAAGGGCCTTAACATAACAGACATTCTAACGGCCTGATACATTTGACTGGCAGCGAGTTGAATGTAGTCAACATTTATCCAAAATCAATGTTGGAGCAGGGAGTGTATAGAATACAGCAGCTGGGTTTGTTTTGCCCGCTCCTCTGGAGTCAGAAACTAGGCTGCAGGCCGGGGCCTGGGAGGGGTCAGGGTGAACTGCCTCAACTGTCAATCAAGGATGTTTCAACTACAATCTGTAGTCTGTTTGTATGTTCATTATATCCCTACCATCCTTGGAGAAAGTCCTTTTTACCTGCAACCTTTTTTCCTTCGAACTTTGTTGGAACTGTGTTTTTCTGTGTGAACTTCACACTCTGATCAAAATAAACGTCAGTTACCTTCTAAATGGTGAGCCAGTCAAGTACATCTAAAGTATTTGAATGGGGTTTGAATCTAGAGTCTGTCCGCCACCGTCTCTACCATGGATGTAATTACCAACAGCAAAGAGGCAGTGGCAACATTTTCACAGCTAGAGAGCCAGAGCTGTCAAGAACTCTGTTACCCACGCCGCACCACTCTGTACAACATAATCACAGTCTGCTCTGTTGTTAACAACATCAATGTCTGTTCTCTCTCTCAAAATACATTCATTAAGCATTCATTGGGCCACATCCAAGGTTTTTGCACTGTAAAACCTTGTCTCCAGTTCTGAGGTAGTGTACAGTTAGCTCATTTGTTCAAGACAGCTCAGTCAATGAACCTCTGTTTTCCTATAAACCGTCATAATCGCAGAAGTTCAGAAGTTGGGCTGTGCTCCTCATAGGGCTGGTGTGATGAGCGGAGTGAGATCCCTCTCCCTGTGCTGTGACTGTGTTTCTCCCTGAGGCAGCTAGCTGTCGGTCTGGACTGGTCCCCGAGGCCAGAGCCTCGTCTGGGGGCAAGGCTGCAACTCCATGGCCCACAGCTCAGCCTCATTCTAATTGACAGATACCTTTCTGAGGCTCCTCTGGACGATGACAGATTTGATTGGAAGCAGATTTCTCCAGGCGTGCAGACAGGCCGTCTTCACCCAACACTCGAAGGCAGCTGGCCATGCTCAGATAACTCACTTTACACCATAACTCACTCTGAGAAGCTTAAGAAGACGCTCATTCAACACGGTCGAGCAGTTTGCCTTCGAAGTTTGTGAAAAGTATGTGTAGAGGAACAGATTGTCAGACTATTTTTTGAATAAAGGCAGAATCCACAAACTAAGAACATGGGTCCTGGTAGCCTGGAGCAGGTCTGTACTGTACACTTTCTCATAACTAAGTGGGACATTGTAGACAGATGGGGTTTAAATACCATCCATACTGTTTTGGCCTCATCAAGAGATCTGATCATCATCATAGTCTTCACCTCATCACCTCAGTCATGAGCAGTGTGTTGCTCCTGTTCTAATGCTTCAGTAGTCCCCATCTGAGATAAGACTAGATACGTACTAATCCACCAGGCTGGTGTCTGAAGACCCACCAAAAGGGCTGGGACATGTAGTTTTACAGTACATCTGTTTTCTGCAACAGTAGATCCCTGCCTGAGTTAATGTTTAACATCAGAGGGCAGCAAGTTCCGTGGAACACCACTCACCAGATGTTTCTTTCCTATAAACCCCCACACACACAAGGACACATTACAGCAAAGTACTGTACTTGGTGAAAGATTGCTGCGAATTTGCATCTCGAACAGCCCCTAAATATTATCCCTAAAAAATCATTTTGGACAGAAAGTGTCATGTGTCACCAATTATGTTCAAATAAACAGTCGATAATACATCAAATAAATGATTTATCAATACATTAAATAGATTTCAGAATTCAGTCAGTATTGAAGTACTGAGTCAAGGATTCAGAAATGATCTTACGGAATGGGGCTCTAAATGTAACATCACTTCTGCCTTGACATGTCATCATATCCTCCTATCCAGGTTGCTAGGCAACGGTTTCCCGGGCAACCATAGGCTTAAACTTTAATCCCCCCCTTCTAAAGAAAAGTGCTACAGAACCGCAGAGGTTGAAAAGTCTGGCTGGGAATAAAACAGCCTGGCTGATGAGCAGGGAAGCCAAGTCTTGACTGATGTGAGCCATTAAAAAAAAAGGCAAAGTTCTTAGAAGTCCTGTTCACTAACCATCGCACCACCACCCAGCTCCCAGGTCTCATTATACAGCACCAACTCCCAGTCCTTCTCCAACCAAACTAGACAAGAGCTCTCACACTTACTAATACATCACACATTCTGTGGATCGTCTGGGAAAAAACATACAATCGCACAAACTGCACTGGAATAAAAAATTCCAAACCTGACTATAATATGACTGGCTATTTCTGTGACCCAAGTGGAAAAGGAATATACTTAAATCAATCTCAAATTAATTAAAAGGTATTAAATGAGATTGGACCTGGAAGCCTACTAAAAATGCACAGATTTTGTATATTCACATAATTATTGACAACGTTCATATTTGTAAGTAGGTTTGTATTTAAGTATATATTTAAGCATAATATTCTTTCACTGGTGGAGTAAACCATTTCTGTCAATAAAAAGGAAAAAGAAAGAACCTTCTGGTGGTTTTGCTTCCAAGAGCAGCTGTGATTTGAGCTTGGTTCTGAGGCTGGTTAAGTCAGATCAGGTTGTGATGGTGAGTGTTCCCTTCTGGAAGACTGACAGAGCAGGAGAGATTGTTGCTCCACTTTTTTTTTTTACACACCTGAAGATTTGAACTGTGGCGTGATGCAATCATAAGGCGTGTGTCAGGCCTGTTTTCACCTGTATATGCATGTAAAACACTGTAAACCACATAGCACTATTGTACCATGAAAGAGAGAGGGAGGAGAGAGAGAAACAAACGAAAGTAAAAGAAAAGAAAGAGAATGAAAAGAGACAGACCCAGGGGTCCTCATTCATTTCAGTCTGACTGGGGCTGTTGCCTGCACTGTGGCACCAATTAGATGAGTCATCCTCATCCTTCAATCATCCACATCATGGTTCTATCATGGAACACTCCGTCCTGCTGTAACATTGTCCTGCATTGCAATACATGTACACACACGTGCACACACACACAGCAGGTGTGGTCAAACCATGTTACTATCTAGGGTACGCATGGATTTTCCTGTTATGCCTGCACAGTCTCCTCTACCAGCACCTCTCAAGTCTCACCTCCCAGCACCTCTCCTGTCTCACCTCCCAGCACCTCTCCTGTCTCACCTCCCAGCACCTCTCCTGTCTCACCTCCCAGCACCTCTCCTGTCTCACCTCCCAGCACCTCTCCTGTCTCACCTCCCAGCACCTCTCCTGTCTCACCTCCCAGCACCTCTCCTGTCTCACCTCCCAGCACCTCTCCTGTCTCACCTCCCAGCATCTCTCCTGTCTCACCTTCGAGCACCTCTCCTGTCTCACCTCCCAGCACCTCTCCTGTCTCACCTCCCAGCACCTCTCCTGTCTCACCTCCCAGCATCTCTCCTGTCTCACCTTCGAGCACCTCTCCTGTCTCACCTCCCAGCACCTCTCCTGTCTCACCTCCCAGCACCTCTCCTGTCTCACCTCCCAGCATCTCTCCTGTCTCACCTTCGAGCACCTCTCCTGTCTCACCTCCCAGCACCTCTCCTGTCTCACCTCCCAGCACCTCTCCTGTCTCACCTCCCAGCATCTCTCCTGTCTCACCTTCGAGCACCTCTCCTGTCTCACCTCCCAGCACCTCTCCTGTCTCACCTCCCAGCACCTCTCCTGTCTCACCTCCCAGCACCTCTCCTGTCTCACCTCCCAGCACCTCTCCTGTCTCACCTCCCAGCACCTCTCCTGTCTCACCTCCCAGCATCTCTCCTGTCTCACCTTCGAGCACCTCTCCTGTCTCACCTCCCAGCACCTCTCCTGTCTCACCTCCCAGCACCTCTCCTGTCTCACCTCCCAGCATCTCTCCTGTCTCACCTTCGAGCACCTCTCCTGTCTCACCTCCCAGCACCTCTCCTGTCTCACCTCCCAGCACCTCTCCTGTCTCACCTCCCAGCATCTCTCCTGTCTCACCTTCGAGCACCTCTCCTGTCTCACCTCCCAGCACCTCTCCTGTCTCACCTCCCAGCACCTCTCCTGTCTCACCTCCCAGCATCTCTCCTGTCTCACCTTCGAGCACCTCTCCTGTCTCACCTCCCAGCACCTCTCCTGTCTCACCTCCCAGCACCTCTCCTGTCTCACCTCCCAGCACCTCTCCTGTCTCACCTCCCAGCACCTCTCCCGACTCCAACTCCCAGGGAACACAGCTAGGCCTCTGGGTCCTCCATACCAGGTGACAGTCCATCTCTCCCTCCTCTTCCTCCTTCTCCGAATCCCTCTATCCTTCCTGTCTTACTCGCTCCTTCACTGTCTGCATTCTGCATCTGTTTGCTTGTCCCTGATGAGGGATGTGCGGACTAGACGACCAGATTATCCTGTCCACGCCCCCCTTCCCTCTAACCACTTCCCCGACCCCACATTGGCCCCCATTGGATCCCCACACCCTGGCTGCACCCGGTTTCATTTCTATTCAGAGTGCATTTACAGCACATTTGTATTCGGGTAATCTGTACATTCTCTAATCCAGACAGATTTACAGTATAGAATTCCATCCCCACCCCCACCAGCATTGACTTCATCCCCACATGCAACCTCGTATGAAAGTCTCAGTATTATTGTGCCTCATCCACTACACCCAACATCCCCACCCCCACCATCATCCTGCCTCCTCCATCGCTACCCTCACCATCCCTGGTACCCCCCCACCCCCACACACACACACACACACTCACACACACACACACAAACATCTGCCCCAGTCTCCCTGCCATGGAGCCTAGGAGTCATTGAGACTACTGTGCCAATCTTTGGCCACTCTGCTGTGCAGTGGTGGCATCATACAGAAACACGAGGATGCAGGTTGTATTAGGAAGCTCAGGTCTGACTCTGAGACATACTGGACGGGAGGCTCCACTAGTCCTCTGATAGCTTGGTCAGGTGACAGCACTAAGGGATTTGAAAGCAGGTGTCAATCCTGATCACATCACACAAACACTTGTGTGGATGGGAGGGAGGGAGGGAGGGAGGGAGGGAGGGAGGGAGGGAGGGAGGGAGGGAGGGAGGGAGGGAGGGAGGGAGGGAGGGAGGGACTGAGATCAAACTAAGACCCACTCATGATATCAGCCTCTTCAGCCATACAATGTCTCTTCACGGAACCAGTATGAGTTTGTGTGTGTGTGTGTTTGTATGTGTGTCTAGGATCAGCTCCTACAGAGAACCTTCTTACTTTTGCTGCAGATAGCACACAGGGAAGTTGGTTTCAAGATGATGCGGTCTGTGCAAGCCTCAGTGCTTCAGATGGAACTCCAGCAGCAGGCACCCCAGCAGCAGCTCCACCTCACACCAGTAAGAGGAGCCACGACCAGAGGAACCTAATAAGCTGTGACACACACTGTCAGTCAGCCAGCTGTCAGTCTGCTCACCCACAGTGTTGGAGTACACGCTTCTCTGCTTTTCTCTATGGCCCTCTCTCTCTCTCTCTCTCTCTCTCTCTCTCTCTGTCTCTCTCTCTATCTCTCTCTCTCTCTCTCTCTCTCTCCGCCTGGCTGCTTGGTGTCTGTCTGTCTGTCTGTCTACCTGTCTACCTCTATCTGCATGTTTGCCTATACAGTATGCATGCATGTTTGTTTGCCTGTCTGCCTACCAGCCATATGTCAACTCTCTGACTCACTCACCCACACCATCCACTCCGCCCGCCCGCCCGCCCCCCCCACCATGCGCGCTCTTTCTCTTCTTCACTCTCTCTCTCTTTCTTTCTCTCACTCGCCTTCTCCCTTTCTCCCTGTCTCTCTTTCTCTCTTTCTCTCTCATCTGGAAAAGCAGTATACCACAGCCAAAAAAAATTTCCCATCAAGCACAACAAATACCATCTGTGCTTGTACAGGAATATAAATCAAGTTTGGACAAGGCTGCTTGTTCTGGACAACACTTGAACAAAGAGAGGGAAAGCAAAGAAACTGAGACTGACGAGAAGCAGGGGGAGAACGCCTTACGACCTTTGATGAACGCCACACAAAAGCACCTTTTTGCCCCATCCACAGCGAAGACTTGCAACGCTTAATTACTCTTACAACAAAGCAAACAACACAAATCCTCCTTGATCCATCCTAGTCCACACACCCACCCACCCACACGCCCACACCCAAGCCCTTTGAACGAAGAGCTGAACCATTGAGATTCTCATCAGCTCAGACACCAGTAAAATACCTAAAGAAAGAATACACTGCAAACCGGCTGGCTACGTTGCCTGAGACCCACGTCACACACCAGAGGAATGTGTGGATGGCCTTGCTCAAGCTGTCTAAACAGTTTATCAGCAAAAGACGGATGACACACTCGGAACGGGAGTCAAATTCCCATATTCCCGCCTCGAAAACACAGTGCACTCCGTGTAACCGTAAACTTCTGAGCAATGTGCTGAAACAGGGGAGGCTTCTAGACCCAAACCCACCAGACTCGGCGGAATTCCCCCTCTTGATTGCTTTGGGAGCTGGAGAGAGGACGCTGAACGGTCTCAACTCTGCCGTCTGCATTCCATGGAAGGCGAGGAGCAGCACACTGACCGGAGGGAGACTCAGTTCTCTCTGCTCTGCATAATAGGTACTAGGGCTGTCAAAACAGGTGATTGCCACCCTCTTTTTTTTCTTTCTTTTGTGTGCCTTTTAGTCAGAACTCAAAATGGATGAAAGGTTGTTTTTCTCACACTTCTAAATCTACACACAACGCCATTCGGAAAATTCATGTGCTGAGATATTTTGGACGAAACAATGAGAGAAAATGCATTGACTTCCTCAAGCCTACAGAATGACCCCTCTTGGTGTTCGGCTCGGTATCTTGGTGTCATATGCAGACACCAGCAGACCCATCCAACACTGAGCAATTCAGTGTTCAAGCCTCTAAGTGGAATTGGGCTGTAGACCAGACTACAGTATGTTATTAAAATACAGCAAGTCATGAAGGGTGAAGGGCTGCCAACTCTCACGCGTTGGCCGAGAGACACTCGCATTTCAACCAGTTCACATGCTCTCACGCCACACCTTGTATTTCTCACGCTGAGAAGGCAACGCCAACCAAGTAGCCCTGCTAACGTTGTAAACAGCTATGGAGGAGGCGCAGGGACACAGCGTGACGGCTTTGATTCTGGCCGTGGCCTGCATGTCTTCGTTTGGTGTACAGACAGGACAGATGCACAAATGAAACTAATTAACATGGGCAGTATGGTTGACAAACCCGTCAGACGTGCCAAAGCACATGACATTTGACTCTCAATTAAAAGCCTGGCCAATGAAACAAGCAGGACGTTCTCCATGGTTTGAAGTCGGCATTTGAGATCAGGCCACAGTAAAGATCAACAGGCTGTGCTAATCACAGCGCAGCACATCACTTTGCAGACGCACACCTAGCTTCTTATTTATTCATAAAGGTTGAACAGTAGGCCATGTACACAGGGATGCCACTTGACTCCTCACAGGGCTCCCGGCGGAGAGCTGAAAAGGTCAGCAATCAGACTAATAAGGTCAAAGTCTGACCTGGGATGGCAGCATTGATAAACTGACCCGAGAGGTATTAACTGTTGATTATGGACTTTTGACGTTCTTACAGGAGGGAGTAGAGAGAGAGAGAGAGAGAGAGAGAGAGAGAGAGAGAGAGAGAGAGAGAGAGAGAGAGAGAGAGAGAGAGAGAGAGAGAGAGAGAGAGACAGAGAGAGAGAGAGAGAGAGAAAGAGAGAGAGAGAGTAGGAATCAACCCCCAACTCTGGCCTACCTGCAGGTGTGTATATCACCTGCAAGACATGCACACACAGCCGCAGCCCTCCCCCGACCCCCACTCCCCCGCCCTCCTAATGATGCTTGCTTTACCACAGTCCTGAGACAGTGTGTTTAATGGACTGGGGTAGAAAATCAATCCCCTCCCCTCTCCTTGGCCGCCCCCCAGCCTCAGCCTCAGGGCCCGTTGAGAACAGTCTAGTGTCTGGTTCTCTTCTAGGTTTACTTCTCTGTCCTACTCAGCCATCAGACACTGTAAATCATCCACTCTCATTTTGATTACTCTAGTTAAACCTCTTTTCTTTCTTTCTGCCATGCCACAGCCTCTCCCCCCCCTCTCCCTTCCCCTCCCCTTCCCTCTCCTCCTTTCTTCTACAGACTAACCCCAGGCAAAGGTAGAGAGGCACCATGTCATTTGGTGAAATTGACCAATTTCAAGTCAGCCATTTGGTGCCATTCCGGTGGCACCGCCCACCTGGCCACCGGGTTGTGGAAAGTTGGCAGGATATTCATGAGCACTGGAACAGGAGCACTCTGGGGTCTTGAGAGCACATTCCTGGATGGGATGAGCAGCTGAGTCACTCTGGCCGTGGTTAATTAAGAGGACTTTGTGGGATAGCCTTCAGTTTGAATCCCCCCAACCACACATGCCCCACCAGTACCAGCCACACTGAATGCTATTCATTGTTCTTCTGCCAGTGTGGAAGATTCCACTGCTCGCGTCCTGTCTCTGAAGTCCTCCATGAGAAGCCCAACACAGACAAGCTGAGGATTATGGGGCAACTGAAAAATCACGTGAGGGGGATGACGTTTTCAACGAGGGGGCAGTCACAGCGTGAGGGGCATACCTGGTCCCACAGGGGGGATTCCTTGACCTGAAGTTGTCTGTGGAAACTGTTTGGAAGATGGCATGCACTTAAAAAAAATACTTGGCTGGTAATTGGATGACCCATCTGTTTATCCATGTCTATCCTCCGAACCACAAACAAATAACTTAGAGCTTTGCTAAAACGGAATCTCACATGGTAGTGATCTCAATCTCGAGGTGTCGCAGGATTAGGGATTTCTGGGGAAATGAGTTTCCGATTGGATGATAGGTAGATTGATGTGGGTGGTGCTCAGTAGTTTAAAGGGTGTTTCAGTGATGGTACGGACAAGACCGTGGTTGCCATGAGGAGAGCTGACAAACTTTAATCCGCCAGACCACAAGTTAGTAAAACCTGTCCTGAGAGTGTGTACAGTTCCGTTCCCCCCAGGGGTGGAGGGGTATGTAAACACATCTGGTCTGAAGCAACACACACACACCTCAGAGCATTAACAATGTCCATTTACAGCCGTGTAAGCACGTGTGTGTGAACGTGCAAGTGTGCATGTCAGCGTGTATACGTGCTGATGTTTACGCTGTGTTTGTACGCGTGTCTACCTGCGTGCTTGTCTACGTGTGGCTGTGTGCATCCTGGGTCGTGGAGAGGAAGCACAGTCCAAGCTGGTGTAATTACTGCCCTTCTAAATATTTGTGCAGAGCCTCCTCTTGTGGAGGCAAACAGAGAGGCCTGGCGTCGTCCTCCAGGGACGGCAGACTCACGGGGGGAAGAGGACGCTACCAGCTGGGCCGGATGTCAGTCTCTCAGTGTGTCTGAGCTGATAATCAATATCATACATCATACAAAGGGAACGTGAATGTTGATGCGATGTTTCCACATGTCGCTGTGGGGGGAGGCGAGGTTTTGTGTGCGCGATGTAAATCTAGCTGTGTTTCGCTCGATGACAGGAGGGCTGCTGAGAGAGCCAGAGAGAAGTGACATCTTGATTTGATGCACGAGAGAGCGGCTCCAACTCGGGAGTCGATCACAAACAACCGTCAGTGGAGGATTTCAGGTTGAGCAACTTCAATTTCGTCTGTGCTTCGCCTCACATCTCAGCCCCTCGTGTCGTTCCCGGTCTTCGACTGTGTGTCTGTGTTTGTACACTGAATGAGTGACGGAGTGCGTGTTCTTAGATGTGCGTGCGTGTGTGGTGTGTGAGTGTGTGTGTGTGTGTGAAAGGTGAAAAGGGAGGGTGGGATGTTGAGGGGGAGATGGGCAGAGAAGAGTCGGAGTGGGGCGGTGGCTTCCTAGACTTGGGTCATTATCTGGACCCTCCTGTGGAGAAAGGTGGGAGGGAGAAGGAAACAGGGTGGGGGGTGGGGGGACCTGACCCTCACCACAGCTAGCCAGGGGCCTCTGAACCCCTCACTATAAGCAGAGAACACAGGACCAACAGTCCAAACTCATCTCTCCATCTACCCCCCCCCGCCCCCCCCCCACCGTATGCATCTTTGAAGGTTATTTTCATGAAACCAGACAACAAAAGAGTAGGTGTTGAGATTGAATCTCGACTTTATAACTGAGCTCATTCCTCGGAGAGCTGGTCTGTCCTGGACCTCAGTCTAGTCCTGTCCTGAAACTCGAACTGGAACTACACATGTCAGATCACATAGATCTGCTCACCAGAGCAGGAAGCACTAAATCCCCCTCCAACATCCCATAGGGCTTCACCTCTCACACACGAGGCTAATCAAAACTAGGTTTCCACAACAGGAGATACAAGATAGCCACCATACAAAGGACATGATGGCAGCTTATGGTCTGATTTCCTGTCTAGATGTCTCTCTCTCTATGTCTCTCTCTATCGCTTTGACATACACACATGCTCTCTCTCTCCCACGCAGTTAATTGCCCTTGAGTAAAGGAAACATTCAGCGCGTCATTGCTTCTAATGTTATGAAGTAGGGGCCAGGGAGAGGGAAGGAGAAGAGGACTGAGAGGGGGGGAGAAGAAGCGCCTCTCTTCACTTCTTCTTGACCTACGACCTTGTGAGACACAGGATGTAAAAATGCTTCTTTACTATTAATCAGAATCATGTGGGAACCAAAATGGGACAGGAAGGGGGGGGGGGGTGTCATTCAACAAAACTTGGTCACTCTGTGACTCTGATTGGATTAAACAGAGGAATGTCTGTCAAACATTAGCTTTCTGATCTCCACATGAGCACCACACCGAGAGGCCATTTTGAGGGTAAATGGTTGATTTAATGTTACTTTACAGTAACCATTCTCTATATGCTGCAGCGAGGAACGACACACTAGGACAGGCCTGTCAGAGAGTATCCCTCACCGGTCTACCTATTAGAACCAGACCTGGATATTACTGGACAATTAGAGTGGGTCAGTCCCTTAGGAATTTAGAGTTGTTCTGAGAGCTGACCTTGCCATGGAAGTCCATGAGAATCACTTATCAAAATGCCATGTGGGTCAGATTAGAGGGTGCCAAGGGAGTTCTCCTGTTCAAATGACCATGCTCTGGGGGGGTAAGGCTTTTCTTAGAATTATATTTCTAGGAGAGTGAGACACACAGAGAGAGATAGAGAAAGATGGAGAGAGAGAGAGAGAGAGAGAGAAAGAGAGGGAGAGAGGGAGAGGGAGAGAGAGAGAGAGAGAGAGAGAGAGAGAGAGAGAGAGAGAGAGAGAGAGAAAGAAAGAGAGAGAAAGTGGGGGGGGGGGGGGGCGGCTCTGGGCCAGCCTCTGGCTCATTGTTTGGACACAGTTCCTCTCATGCTGCATTGGCCACAGACCGGGCGTGGTTGAGGGAGGCCGGGCAGGGAATTTGGGGGGAGGGGAAGAAGGGGGGGAAGGGTGTCAGGCACAGTGTGTTCTTTACTACTCTTTTCTAGAGAAGGAGGGAGGGAGGGATCGGTGCAGAGATGAAACCCAAGAGAGAGAGAGAGAGAGAGAGAGAGAGAGAGAGAGAGAGAGAGAGAGGAGAGAGAGAGAGAGAGAGAGAGAGAGAAAGAGAGCCCAAGAGAGAGAGAGAGAGAGAGAGAGAGAGAGAGAGAGAGAGAGAGAGAGAGAGATAGAGAGAGAGAGAGAGAGAGAGAGAGAGACTGTTCATGTGCCTCACCATGAGGTAATGAGAGATGCGGGGCCTTTAGCTATGGCTCCGAAACTCAGGCCAGATGGATGAGAGAGAAGTCACACTGCCTCACAACTTTGAATGCAGAACTCGACAACATGGACGCTCCACACATACTCCAGATACCACGTAATCTCCTCCGCCGAGAAAGAGAGGAGGCTTAACCGCTCTCTTCTGGTCCTATCATGACACTCATGAAAGGGTATACCTCTAACCACCTCTACAACACTTCTAGGGAGAGGGATTCTTGGTGGATTTGGACCAGGATTAGTCTGCGGTTCTCATGAGTGGGCTGCTTTAGGGCTGTGTCTTATGAGCTTTCTGTTCTTTGAGTTCTACTGGCAAATTCCCTGTCTGTGATTAACACACACACACTCATGCCTTCAAACACACAGAGAGAGAGAGAGAGTCAATCCCTTTGGATGACTGCAGGGCAGTGATCAGCCAGAGATATGAATAATAGAACAGCCCGTCTACAACCCTGTTTTCTAGGAGGACACAAATGTTTCCATTCTGCGCTAGCTTCTCCCCAGCCCAGATGTGTCGGGTGTGAAGCAGACATTTCACACCCCGGATGTCTCTCGCCCTCCTCTCTCCTCCCACTAAACACGTATCCAAGCGACAGTCATGCAGTCCCGGGAGGAGAAATACCGGCATGGTTTAGGTATGCTGAGCAGATCACACCAGACAGAGTGATGGATTGAGTATAGTAGCCAATAATGCGGGGGTGTCATCGCCACCCAGATGAATACATTACTGCCAGTCACCGCAATAGGAGGAGGCAGGATCATCTGGAACAGGCTGCCCTGCACCACTGAGTGGGCCTTGAAGTCTGGACTGGACTGCACTGGAGAATACAGTCCATTAGACGACTGTACATTCGTATTCTGTGCTGTTGGTATACTGTGCATTAGACTTCTGTACATTTGTATCCTGTGCTGTTAGTATACTGTACATTAGACTATTGTATTGTAGTATACTAGACTGTGGTATTATGTGCATCACACTACTGTACTGTCATATACTGTACGTTAGGATACTGTACATTAGGATAGTGGACTGTTATACTGTCTTTAGTATGTACTTTAGTATACTGACATAATGCTGTGCTGTAGAATACCGACCTGTAGTACACTGCACTGTAGTGTACTTAAGCATACTGACTTACATGATGCTATACTGTAGTCTGCTGACTTGTAGAAAACGAGTACAGGACATGATGACATGTCACGTGGTATACTAGACATGTAGGATGGTGGTTCTGGGGGACTCTGAGAGCGCGTCCACTGTACAGTGATGTAGTCTCTTGTCATCAGAGTGCTGCGCAGACGGACTTCAAGGGCAAGGGATGGCAGCAGAGAAATTGTTTTTATAGCCTTATTTGACATCTGTCAGTGATGGTGTTAAGGTTCCATAGAGGTGAAACTCATTCGTAGGACTTCAACCTGTCCTGTATAATTATGGACACAATGGTGGTTAGGGTTTGGTTGGCACTTCCGTAAAAGATTACTGAAACGATTGCAATCCACCGTATCACAACCGGTTGCAAATCCCTTTGGCACGTCAACTCACATTGTAAACACGTCGCTAACCTGCTTATTAACATGGATAGACAGCTATTGCACATTTGCATTCACCGCCTTTTTTTCTCTCATTATTCCCAAGAAAATGATTCCCATCATTATTTGACTATCCTAAAAAGGTTTGCTCAAAGTTTATGAGCAAGGTTTATTCCAGGACACAGCTGGTACACCTGGTACAGCTCAGGAGCTATGTTGGTCTTCCGTACTTCTAACAGCATAGTCTACATCACTAAACGCCTTGTTTCTGCATCAGAAGAGATTGTGGAGGTCATCTGAATTCATTTTCTTCCAAGGACTTTCACATAAAACCACATTAAAATATATATATAATTTTTTTCGTAACTACATTTTTTAAAATCCATATTCCATATTAAAACCTGCTGTTTTCACATTAGTACAGGGAGAGATCTACACTGTAGTTGTAGCCAGGCCATAGCCTTGGTCTAGCCTTGGGCAAACTGAGACAAGAAGGGTGGCCAGGGAGCAGAAGTTTACACCTACTCATTGAGGTGACCCCTGGCCTAAAATACCACATTAACAAATGCAGCTGTAGGGCCAAGGGAAGAGAACCCTTTTTTCTGGAATGGAACTGGGCCCTTGCCTTGCCTCGCTTTGTTTGGTGTTGTACCTAATCAGCTTGGCTGGGCCACAGTCACCTGACAGCAGTGGAACAGGAAGCATGACATCACCACTGGAATGTGGGGCCATAGCTGGCTGTAAATGCTGGAGGGGGAGGGAGGGAAATAAAGTAAAGAAAGAAAGTAAAGGGAAGGAATAAAAAGAATAAGGAGACAGAGAATAGGGAAAGACTCAAATCATCTAACCACAAATTGTATCTCTCATTGAAAAGGTATTTATTTGGGTCAGACCTTAAAGTGGGGATGCTAACAAGCTACTGGCAGCTGTTTAAATAGTCGAGGTAAGGTGGTGATATTTCACAGTGACCAGCCAACTCTGCCAGGGACCTCGTCCCCAAACATCACTCATCTGCAGCTGAGGTCACCGGTACCTCTACTTTAACTCCTTACAGACTGCTTACAGTACTGGACACACACACATACAGCATCTGTCACAATATAAACACTCTTAAAGGTTATGTGTTCCAGCACATTCATCCATTTTTCCCATGAAAGAGATTGGACTGTGACTTCAGCTCATGTTGGACCCTTAGGCAACAATACACACATACACACACACACAAATCGAGACAGAATCTGACACAAGCGCACACACACACACACCAAGTAAAGCCTACAGAGACATAACTGCTGCCTGGGAAACCAGCCTCAGCCCCAGTCCCTACCCTGGCCCGGTCCCAGTTTTGTTCCGGCCCCCACCCTGGCCCCCACCCTGGCCCCCACCCTGGCCCCGGTCCCAGACCCAGCTCCTGCCCAGGTCCCAGCCCCGGTCCTATCCTCAGCTCTAGTCTACCCTAACCTGTCCGAGTTCCTTGTAACAACTTTCTCATTCCCACCACCCCCCCTACCGCCCTACACTGTCAGGCCAGGGGATTGTTTCAAAGAGGAGGAAGTTAACAAGCGCAGAAGCATTGGAATGAGATCACCCTCTAAACACATTCCCCAAATACTTCCCACACTCGCTTTCAAAACAGCAACACATGTTCCTATGTTCACACACACACACACACACTCTCTTACTCTTACACCAGCCTTGATACACAGAGTATCCCCTTCACACACACACACTCACCGCGGTAGCGCAGGCTGTCCCCGTGGTGGTTGTGTTTGTGGTTCTCCAGGGCAGGCGGGCTTGTGGCTCCCAGCTCGGCCAGTCTTCGGCTGGTGGCAGAGAGCTCAGAGCGCAGGTTGGTCACCTCCTGACTGGCAGACTGGATGGCGCCATCTATCCTCTGAGCCAGCTGCTTGTTGTCCTCCATCATTTTAAGGATTTTCCCCTGAGGAGCAAATCCACACAGTGCAGCATGGTGTCATGGGGTGCATCAGAGGACAATGCAGAGTCCCTCTCCTCGTCCTTCTCCCGCCCCCCCTTGGCTCTCCTCTCTTCTCCCTCCTCCTCCACCTCCTCCGCTTCTCTCCTGGACTTCTTCTTCGCACATAAAAACACCAGAAGCCCGCGGTCCTGTCAGTGCTACAGAGAGGCTGGATACCTGTTACTGCCTAAGTGCCGGTGTGACTGTCCACTCACTACACACTGGGAAAGAGAGAGGAACACAGAGAGGGAGAGGAAGAGAGTCTTGGGGGAGAATAAAAATGAGAAAGAGAGCGAGCGAGCGAGCTTAATAGAGGGAGTAAAGGAGAGACAAGCAGAGAGAGAGAGACAGATTAGAGAGAGGAGGGAAATGAAGCCCAGCAGGCACAGGAGAAAGTGAGCGTTCCCGCCGAGGAAAGTGTGCCGCGAGCAGCTGCTCTCAGAGAGATCCCACCCAGCGCACACACAGGGATGACATGCTGCCTTTTAAACGGAACGTACCATGTGCCGTGGGACCGCGGGGGGGAGGTGTGGGGGTGAGACCAGACCAGACCAAACCTGGGTCCTGCCTCAAAGAGCCTCTCCAACTGCAGAGTGAAGTGTCTTGCACCCTACATCCTCTTTCTGATAGCGAGTCAGTAATCCAGTCTTTTGTCGAGAAAGAAGTAGAGATCGGTATCTATTTCGCTCTTTCTTTTCTCCTCTGTTATCTGCAGCTCAATCTCTGTCCCCCCTCTCTCTCTCAGGGCTTGGCTGGAAGGTTAGTCCCTATGACAAACACTTGTCAAGTGCTGAATTTTTATTCAGCCCCTCTCTCACACTCCCTTTCTTTCTCTCCCTCCCTCTCTCCATCTCCCACACACACGCACCCCGCTGTCTTTCTGTCACTCGTCCCCCGCTCTCTCCATTCATTATATATTCATCCCTTTGTCCATGGGAAGCTCACCCCCACGTTTCAGGAGAGGAAGGGGGCTGGCTTTACTCAGACTAAGGGGAAAACATTTCAACACACAGAACAAACAGAAACTTTGCAGAGGACAGAAAAAAAGATAGGTCTGATACAGAGAGAGAACTAGAACACTGCCAATAATCTCACTCGTTTGATGTAGACCAATGCAGGATTACTTTTTCATACACAGAAACCTGACAAACAAATCCTCACAAATCAATTCACTAGTTGTAGTGCATCTTGCACCACTGTTTGCTAGAAAGAGAATCCCTCCCAAAATACTCAAGAGCACAACCAATACCATACAACTTCACTACTTCACTCTACTACTATGTATTCTGAACAATATAGCACCTGTCTTTTTCTTGTTCTGTGTTCTCTTTCTTGTGCCATGCCTGGGCTTGAACGACATATGTCTGGGCCCAGGGGGTGTGATTCGAGTTTGCACATGAGTATTCACATTTGGCCGAGATACAGAGACGTTAGTGAGGCTGGGGACTGGAGTTGCAGTTAGACCAACGCTTTACACAGACCCGCAAGGATCATATTTTGTCGTTGAGGTACGCAACGACAGATCGCTGTCACAGTTTCAGGGGGGGCAGGGGGGTGTCTTTTGGATCACGGTTGTTGTGATGAATGTCCCGTGATCGCCAGTAAAGACGGCGTGACAACCGCCGTGGATATGAGGACCCTTAGGGTAAATATCCAGGTTACTGCGGAAATAAACCAAGAATGTTTGGTGGGTCTGGTTCCTTCAATTATTGTGTACTTCAGAAAAAGGCTATTTTAGAACGATCAATTTAGCAGTCAGTTCAATCGGCCTAGTTTGAGATTAAATGAAATTCGAAAACAAATTCGATAGAAGGAGCAATGACTTGCTGTGTTTGTTCCTAGCCTACACTTGCTGAATCGACCCCTGCCCTATTGTGTCATTGTAATGGTTCTCCTTCACTAGACATAAACAAAGTGACAGTTAGAAGGGTTTACAGGCCAGGCTACATGTCGACCAGAGGTGACCCCCCCTGCCAGCCTGTCTTTCTACCCTGGGCAGTGAGCCTGGACAATGATGCCACAGGCCAGGGGTCACATACTGACCCATATATCATCAATAGCCAGACTAATACTCGGCGGATACATGGTAATGGAATGTCAGCCACACAAAGTCCCCCTCTGTTTCTCTGGCGGAGTGGAAGCAGCACAAACCAACTGCAGCTCTTCAGAGTACATGACCCCAACTAACTCTCCATCTGATCTATGTTCTCCCCTTCCACCACCCCTGGTCCTCCCACACCCTCCATCCCGCCAGCTCTGCTCGCCTATCCAAACTTTGGGGCCAAATCTTTTCGCTGTTTGTTTGTATTTGCTTTGCGGTTAATGGGAAGTGTAATTAAGTGTGCCATGGATGTGCTGTTAAAAAGAGGAATTGATAAACAGTCACCACCGCTGTCTGCCTGCGTTAATTGAATATTGATTCAACCTTAGTACAGCTGGAATGCTCTCTGTTATTCCCCCCAACAGAAGAGTGATGCAAGACCCTGGTCAACTATCTATACTGCTCTGACCAGTGGGTCTAACAGGGAACTGCTCCAACAAACACCTCATGAGCTCAGAGAGAAAGGGAAACTGGGGTGTACGTGTGTGTGTGTTTGTATTAAATGTCTGCATTAGAGACAAAGGTAAAGTACAGCAGAGAGGTGTGTGATGACACAGAGACGCTCCACTGCTGCCTCTCTGCCGTGTGTTAGGTCAGCGGCTCTTCTCATGTGTGTCTGCATGGCACTATAGCACTTCCCTGTCAAACACACACACACACACACAATGCCACACCCTCCAGGGAGAACTGGGTGTACAGATGCTGACAGAGTAGACACCCCAAGGCCTGTGGTGCTGCGGAGGAGGAGGAGTACGTCATGTTGAAAAGACAGGTTGTGTGTGAAGAATAGAAAGAGAGACAGAGAGAGAGAACAGATGAAAGAGAGAGAGAGAGAGAGAGAGAGAGACAGAGAGAGACAGAGAGAGAGAGAGAGAGAGAGAGAGTAGAAGTCTATATTTCAAATTACTGAATTAATTTGTTATCGAAGTTGGATGACACAACTTATTTTTGTGGTTGTGGTGCAGGTGCCTGTGAACCACTGTCCATGGTCAAGCACAATGATGGTTGTGGTGTCGCAGTGGGAGAGACACACAGGAGATGGTGACACCCCTGAGGGGATGTGAGAAACAACCAAGCCGTTAACAGAAACATCGAAGGCTGGAAGCAATTTCTTTCACAATGGTAAACTCCCTTGACCCCCCCCTCCCTCCCTCCCCACTGCATAGCAGTGTGTTGAGCATGGATCGTTTAGGATCATTCATCTTAAAGATCTGCATCTGAATTTTTTTAACGGATGGATTGAGAATTTATTTATGCAAATGTCACAGTTGGAAGAAAATATCCCCCCCCTTCCCCTACCACTCTACCCACTCTCAGTCACTCTTTCCTCAGTCACACACACACACAAACAAACACAAGCACACACACACGTGCAAAGTCACCAGCGGCGGAACAGAGGAGCATTGATGGAGAACAGAGCTGATAGCAAAGAAACGGAAACTGAACTCTCATTCTTCATCTGTTGTTTGGTTGACACTTCTCTGTTCTCTATCTTTCTCTCTCTCTCTCTCTCTCTCTCTCTCTCTCTCTCTCTCTCTCTCTCTCTCTCTCTCTCTCTCTCTCTCGCTCAGTGGATCACAGCCTCCCCATTCAAAGCAATCCAACAACTAAGCTTTGTGTTCTGGTCAGGGAAAACCATGCAACAGCAGCCTGATGTCTTGCGCTGTGCGGCACCCGGACACCCCCCCCCTTCCCCCTCCTCTAGCCCTCCCCGGCTGCAGTGGAGCAGAGCGATGCAGAGGTCTGATCTGATGAAGAAGCATCTGTGCTGAGCAGACGGTGGCCGAGGCTTAGGAGCTGACTGGGAGTGAGGCTGCTGCGTTCAGTCCCTCCTCTCCATCACCCCCACCCGGCCTTATCTCTCCCAGCTAATTCACCAGGGTAACAGGGCTGATCGCCCACCGTGGCGTGTTCACACCCCAAGCCCTGCTATCGACGGGATACTGGTGCAATCAACATTAGCCTGCCTCTCTGCTGGCTCAGCCGTGCACTTCGACGCCGTCTGATTGGCTCCTGTCCTGGGTGCCCGAGTGCCTAACCCTGACCCCCAGCTCTCTCTCTCTCTCTCTCTCTATCTATCTATCTATCTATCTATCTCTCTCTCTCTCTCTGTCTTTCGTTCTCCCTCTTTTCCCACTGTCCCTGATAGCTGTGGTGGCGCTCCACACGCCTGCCTCTGACACCATGTCTCTGCTAGTAGATAAGAGCAGTCTGGGAGAGTTCTGGGCCAGGGGCCTGATGAGGATTTGGATACCACACAACCCTGTCCATCTCTCCCTGCATGCCTGCCTGCCTGCCTGCCTTCCAGCCTGCCTGTTTGTCAGGTTGAGAAAGGAAGCGGAGGGGTGAGGAGATGAGAGGGTGAGGAGAAGAAATAGTTTATGTTTGTTTGTCGCAAACAAATCTGAAAGAATTGAGCATGTTGATGGATGTACTGTAGAACCAAACACGCTACCTCTCTCTCTCTCTCTCTCTCTCTCTCTCTCTCTCTCTCTCTCTCTCTCTCTCTCTCTCTCTCTCTCTCTCTCTCTCTCTCTCTCTCTCTCTCTCTCTCTCTCTCTCACTGCTGCCCCCTGCTGGCTTTGTGCTGCCTCTCTCCAGCACCATGACCACGATGAGCTGATCACACACTAGCGGCTGATGTTGACACAACAGGAGCATATCACTTTGAGCCCACACACCCCACTGCCTCTCTGAAGCCCAATGTCGTAATCCTTCCCATCACTGTTCTCCTGTTTTCTCTGAAGTAGATATGATTACGGGGAGACTCCACTCTGGGACATAGGGGGACATAGGTGTACCGGTATCACCAAGGCCAAATAGAAATTGAAAGTTTCATTCCCACGAAGGTAGTCGTGATTGAAGCACCGTGGCATTAAAGACATTCTCAATGGGATTGGAATCCAGTTCAAATGGGTTTCCACAGTGGGGCTGTCTGCTCTGCAGATGAGCTGTGGAGGAGAGGATCAGAGGATTACACTGGATCAAGTGGAGCTTTGGAGTTCCTTCTCACACCTTTCCCCCCAAGTTTGGTTTGACACTTTCCTGCATTGATTTCGTGGCACATAGGGTTAGAGTTGCTGTTCTGGCATCAGTCCTGTGCTTTTTTTTTCTTCTTCCATCCGTCCAAGATAAAACGCCAGGAAAAGATGATTGAGGGTTTAGGAACGGGGTCCACTTTTGTTGTTGCTTCTACCTCTTACTTCTCTCACGCTCTCTTTCTCCATCTCTCCTGTGCTTTGCTCTCTCAAACGTTGTCTCTCTCTGTTACTTTCCTACCCTCCCTCCCCTCCCTCCCTCCTTCCTTCCTTCCTTCCTTCCTTCCTTCCTTCCTTCCTTCCTTCCTTCCTTCCTTCCTTCCTTCCCTCCCTCCCTCCCTCCCTCCCCTCCCTCCCTCCCTCCCTCTGTCCCTCCCTCCCCTCCCTCCCTCCCTCCCTCCCCCCCTCCTCTCCGTATACAGAGGTGATCCCTCCAGAGAAGACGCAGTGACAGAGCTGAGCTTCCCCCGGTTGATTGATGGCAAGTGGAGTTATTTATTGGCTCATCATGGCGGGCAGCTGAAGGCGGGCGGAGACACGCCCCCTCAGGAGCGGAGCTGAGGACCAGAGCCTGACTGAGGGGGAGATGGAGAGACCCTGCTGATGGAGCTACTAAAGTAGAACAATGCCTGGAAAATAGAGAAGAACATTGAATGAGCATCCTTGTAAATCCACAGGACATCCCGTGTTACCCTTTGAAACAATGTTTTACTCATTTATTTGGTGAGATGTTTATGATACGGTTACCGTGACAGTCACATTTCAGTCACATTTCAGTCACATTTCCAAGCTATTTGACAAGACTAAGAAGAGATCATCGGACAAGAACACTAATTTGATCACCGCTGAATATTTATCACACTCCAAAGTTGATTGACAGATGGGATCACATTTATATAAAATATTGGACATACATTTATACTGAATGTATCTATCTGAGGACTAAGGGTATTTTTTTCTCACTGGCATCAACCTCAGTTCTTTTAAAATGAACCTTCCTGTCTCTTCCTCTCAGTCGTTTTATTTTCTTGTCTTCTTGCCTCTCTCCTCTCGCTGTGTTAATATATCTATGTCATCATCTTCAATTACATTGGAGCCCCCAGCGACATCTCCCATCCATGCTCTCCACATTCCTATCCAGAAGAGATCCACTGTCATGCTAATGGGGTCTAACCCGTGTCTCAATACAACACTGCTTCTTAGGAGCAGATCTAGGAAGGAGATATGGAATCTAAAAATAAAAACACTTGCCAAGCAAGAGAATGAGGTCAAAATATTGTTCTGCCATTTCTGAGAGTCGGATGCAGGCACACACACACACACACACAGCAGTCAGTCTAATGAAGACTACAACACTTAGAGGTAGGGCCAAGGAAACAAAGTCCAGAACAGCCCCACTGCCAGAAATGAACATGCTAGGCAATTAGACCCAAGCCTCCACACACAGTACAACTGCCAAGCTGACAGCAGGCCTCTGATTGTTTTAATTAGTCGACGCAATATGGCTGAGTCATGCTTGAGAGGGAGTGCAGGAAGGGTGTCCAATCATGTTATGCTGTAGTACTTGATCTCAACTGGTGAGAGAGAGGTGGGTAGATGCAAATGAATATAGATGTAAAATAGGACTGAAGCGGTGCTTTTATAGCATTTGTATTTAATGGATATGATTGGATTGAAATTATAAATGTGTGATTTACATAGCTTCCAAACGCTTTGGTGGGGAGCTGGGAGTTGAATTAATCTCCATTTCCAATGAGTTGGTCTAAATCCGAGATTAGTCCCTTCTATAGGGTTGCAAACTTGCAAGGGATTACATCAGTAAATCCAGAAGACGTGTAAAGAAAGACATGGGATACACTACACATCTCATAGATACATCTCATTTACACAGTGCTGTTTTGGAACCAAGGCACAGTGACCATGTTTGAAGCCATGTCTTTGTACGCAAAGATATGTATTCCTATAGGTATAGACCCCCTCCCCCCCCCCCCCTTGATTTTATCTGTCGATGACATCATAGTGTTCACAGACAACCCACTAGGGTGACCTTTTTGGCTGGCCTCGGCTGATCAATGACCTTGACCTTCCCCGTCGTTCCTGGATCAGCGCATGAAATGATGACCCTCTAACGAGACCCGTGGGTTCCCTAAGTTGAAAAGGGCACAATGCACATGCACAGCGTGCCACATCCACACACACACACGTCCTCCACACGACACGTCACATCCTGTTTGTACAAACCGTCATGCGGAGCGCTATCTCGTCCCTGAGAAGACGACCTGCATGGCATGCAGATCACATCACCGCTGGTTCCAGATGCAGGAGAGCTTCAATTAAAAGACTTTGTAAAGTCCAATTAAAAAAAACATCTGTTCCCTCTAAAGGCATAACAAAGATTAATGGCACCCAAAGAGTGCTTCGGGTAGCTGAAGATTCCTGTTCGATCTGTTAACACCAAGATAAGAGTCTGTACTGAGACTCACGTATTAGATGTAATGGATACGGTTCCGAGTTCCACGTTCACGATGAAGCAGCTACTCCAAGGAAGTTCGTATGGGATGGTGGTAGACCTTTAGATTTGAGAGCCACTGGGGTTCAACTCTAATCGTTTCTTCTGGTCCTAGTGTAGGCTGGAAGGGATGGTCAGCCAGCCAGGTCATCACACCTTCAGAGTGGTGGGATACCTCTGGGAGGATTCCGAGAGAGTAGGGTGGACTGCATGGTCACTCTCATGAATACTAACAAGGCCTCAAGCTGAACTCTCTGAGTGTGTGTGCGTGTGTGTTTGTGCCACAATAGAGCCTGCTGTTTACTTTCACAAAAAATGCGTTCATACGGCACAAAAATGCTGACAATGGATTTTCATCGCATGTCAGTATGACTGACATTTTTCAACTTCCAATTTCTGAAGACCAATTTCACTGTACGCTCTGACAGCAAATCTCCAGTTCAATCATCCGTTGCTTCCCAAATCTGAAGGCAGGTTTGCAGGTTTACCTGAGGTCAATTGCAGCGCTCTGTAGGCCACTCCTCATGCTTGTAACACGATAACATGGGTTGGAGCAGGTCCACACTCCTCTGAGGTGCAGCACATGAGTGTTAATATAGAAGCGAAAACGACAAATGAAGTGGAAAGCATAGGGCTTACCCCCAGGGTCCGCTGCACTATAGACGATGCATATCCACACACTTTGGGTAGAACCAGAACTCATTTAATGAGACTGAAGTGGGCAACACATCGGCCCTTCAACTCTCTGGAGAGAAGAAAGCCCCTCCTCAGTCACTCCTGCTACCAGCACGCCTGTCTCACTTCCTGCTTTTTGCCCTTGCTTCCTTCTTGACTTCCTTCCTTCCTTTCTTTCTTCCTTCCTTCCTTACTGCCTTCTCTAACTCCATGAGGCTAGAATACCATAGAAAACTAAGACATGCATATGACCCATGTGCAATAACGCTTTCATTGTCATGCCCTGCCATTATTTTCATTTGTTATAGTAGCTTTGTTCCCAGTCGCTGGACATTGGAGCATCTGTAAAGAAAGATCGGTTTACAATTAATTTACTCCGATGTTCCCTTGTCTCCCCCTGAATGACACAGGCGCAGGCTGTAGAGCTGTACAGCAGTAGAGCAGCAGAGCAGCAGAGCTGTAGAGCAGCAGAGCAGTAGAGCTGTAGAGCAGCAGAGCAGCAGAGCAGCAGAGCAGCAGAGCTGTAGAGCAGCAGAGCTGTAGAGCAGCAGAGCAGCAGAGCTGTAGAGCAGCAGAGCTGTAGAGCAGCAGAGCAGCAGAGCTGTAGAGCTGTAGAGCAGTAGAGCAGCAGAGCTGTAGAGCAGCAGAGCAGCAGAGCTGTAGAGCAGCAGAGCTGTAGAGCAGCAAAGCTGTAGAGCAGCAGAGCAGTAGAGCAGCAGAGCTGTAGAGCAGTAGAGCAGCAGAGCTGTGGAGCAGCAGAGCAGCAGAGCTGTAGAGCAGTAGAGCAGCAGAGCTGTAGAGCTGTAGAGCAGTAGAGCAGCAGAGCTGTAGAGCAGCAGAGCAGCAGAGCTGTAGAGCAGTAGAGCAGCAGAGCTGTAGAGCAGCAGAGCTGTAGAGCAGCAGAGCAGCAGAGCAGCAGAGCTGTAGAACAGCAGAGCTGTAGAACAGCAGAGCAGCAGAACAGTAGAGCAGCAGAGCTGTAGAACAGCAGAGCAGCAGAGCTGTAGAGTAGCAGAACAGTAGAGCAGCAGAGCTGTAGAACAGCAGAGCAGCAGAGCTGTAGAGTAGCAGAACAGTAGAGCAGCAGAGCTGTAGAACAGCAGAGCAGCAGAGCTGTAGAGCAGCAGAGCTGTAGAGCAGCAGAGCAGCAGAGCTGTAGCGCAGCAGAACTGGACCTTGTCATGTCATTAGACCTCCAAAGAATTTAACAGTAATAAAAAAATGTAAGTCAGTTTTTCAATGGGTTTGGTTGAAAGACTAAAAGCAGGGGACTGGGTTTCTTCCCAGAAACAAACCACCATCCAGAGATCAAGATTATTTATCAGGAGCCACAATGTAATCACAGTCATAATTCAAGTTCTTGCATAGATATAGTCCAGCACAATACTGTCTATAGCACCATGTAGGTACAGGAAAGCAGAGAAAAGTTTGTGTTTGTTGGGACTCCTCCGTTAGAGTCAGTGTGCTAGGCGAACCGAGCCAAGGGCACATGCTAGTTTTTCATGACTGTGTTGGGCCCAGGTGTGACAGTGGTTATACAGGCTTTACAGGGCCAGGTAATCCCATCACTACAAACACCACTGTGGCTGTTAGAGTGGATATTAGATAAGAAAAACATTTCCTCTCCGCAGATAAGCAGTTAATTGGACTCCTCCAGACTCTGGTCATGGTTGATACTTCTATAAGCACTCCAACCCTGCCTACGCCAGATGACCCTCCAATCACTTGCCTCCCCAAAGACTCACCGAGGATTACAGCCAGACTAGCTCTCAGTTTAATTATATTACACCAGATTACATCAGATTACGGATGTGCATGATTGTCCTAGCATGCTACTACCAATTACCGTCGAATGGAGAAAAACAGCAGCAGCTAAAAAAGAAACTATTTTAATATGTTGTTTAACAAACAAGGTCCTGCTTGACTTGGGTGTCAAGCTATGGTACTATGCTTACAATTAAAACTCACGTTTGTGTGTAATAAGGTGCAGAGGTACCATTCCCTGCTTGTTACATACTGGGTGCTTTTATTAACCCTGCTCATCAGCTTGGAACTCCTTCCAAATTAGTTTTAAATTGAAGGATATTGTCCAAAATCTCAGGTCATTTTTTTATTATTATTATAATTAATTTTATAATTATTATTATTATTTTTAATGTTGTATTGTTGTTATATGTGATGGCATCTTGACAAATCGATTTTATATTTTAATGAGCCCTTCCTGGTTAAATTAAGGTTTAAATTAAACAAATGAACCCATAAACAAAGCATGGACACTGCACTGTCTACAAAATACATAGACAGCAGAGGTTCAAATCCTTGTTCTGGCCCTGAGCAATACCACGTTCCCTCCAGTCACACACAGCACGAAGCCTGGCTGTCCTGGATGGAGAACCACCAATGCACGTCCCCGCTGTGAAAGACGTCTGTTATCAGTCCCTCAGCAGTCCCATTTCTCCCTTCAACCTGAGCCTGGGAAGGAGCTGCTGGAGGGGGGCTGAGCGCCCGCCAGCCCTGCCTGCGCTGGCCGCGGCCGTGGGATTGCTTCTGTCAGGAATCAGATAGAGGGAAAAGTCATTTAGCACCCCGCGTCTCCCCAGGAGCGCAGCCGAGGCAGACTGCATTAGAATCTCTGAGTGGGGTCAAGGGGGAGCTTCGGAGCTTTGATAAGCAGAATCCCAGCCCTAATTCCACTCTCTAAACATGCTGGCCCTGCATAATGATTCTACTGAGGGCCTGGCTAGGAGATGGGGATGCTGGATGTTCAGTTTGAGTATTTCTCAGGTTGAGATCATGAGGAAAAAGGTGGTATGGAGCAGTTGGATTGAAAACGTGCATTCATCACCATGCCCCGATGGCTGTTTATGACTTAGTGTGTGTTTGTGTGTATATGTATGTGTGCGTGTTTTTGTCTATGCACTGGCTTATGCTGTCTCATGAATTATTCAAGTTAACAGTCCTCTATGGGAAGTCACAACCGCAGCACCAGAAGGAATCTCAGCTAGAGATAAAGTGCTTAATAATGAACTAATGGCTTTGTTTGTGTATGTTTGGTCGTCTCTGAATATATCAAAAACAAAGCAAACTGGAGCCCCACATCTTCACTTTGAAACCGTTTCTGGCAGCTGCAGGATGTGTGGCTCGTTAGCTGCCTGTTGGCCTATCGGCTAAATCTGACGTAGCTCTGTGTAACAGATTCTCACTCTCGGCATCTAGGATAGGATCTTTGGGTCTCTTCCTTCCTTTAGTCCAGTTGAACACACACACACACACACATGTAAGAAGACACCACAGAGCCCACAGTCACTAGAGGTTATGTCTTAATGCTATCTGTCTATCAATGCTCCTAGGTCCAGTACCAGTAGCAGTCCCAGACATGACCCCGAAGCCACCTCAGCTAGACAAACAGCAACACAACATCAATAACAACCAGGAGAGCTCTCAGCAGCCCAATCACTCGGCCTGTCACTCAGAAGCTGGAGCGGTGAAGAGGCAGAGACCTCTCATATCATCAAAACGCTCCCTGAAATTGAGGTGACTCCCTTTGGCTCCACAGAGCCCAGCACGGTGACCCGGCCCGGGTCCATGTTGTGACAAGCTACAGCTTGTGACAGGTTTCTATGGATACAGGGACAAACTGAGCTGCGTTCACGTACATACGCTCACACGCACAAACACACAATCTTTGGAAGCCGATGCCCTCCAATTCCTTTTCTCACATCTTTCAATGGGTCTAAAGCAAAGGTTGGATGATTTGAGCCCTGTGTGTAATGAAAACGAATTCAATGTGAGAGAGGATATACTAAAATAAAACTGAGAACAATGACGAGAGCTACAACATCTCACTCAACAAGCGGAAATATCTGAAATGGGATATTCGGAAATATGAACTACAGCAGAGGGCTATTCTTGTTGTTTTTCTTTTTACAGGTACGTGATCATCAGATATCGTGGATATGTCATTACAGGGCTCATCTGCAGCCGGATCCAATACAGATCATGTTGTGGTTTTTTTCCCAGTCGTTTTTATTTTCTCTCCATTTTCGAGAGACCTACTGTATAAAGGTAGTTTGTAAAGTGGGTATTGGCTGGTAAGCGCTAAAACTGCAATGGAGCTGGAAAAGGAACCAGCTCAGCTCTTTACAGAGTAGTTTGTTCTCTTTCATTGTGTTTCACACAGGAAAGCCACTCTATCAAACCTAGAGTGTGTGGGGGTTGGTCATGATTTTCATTCAACTGAAGGTGGAAAATGTATTGACTGACATTCACAAGAGATAAAAGACACTTGAGGATAGATAAAAGAAGTATTTGAGTTTTCCTGATATAGAACAGTAATTCTCTTTTCTCTTACCTAGCAGAATAGTGTTAGATGTCATACACGTAAGAACATTACCTGAAATATATAAAAATATACTGACATTTAAATTAACCGTAGGATATTGAACAATAACTCACAACAGTACCTTGGCTGTGATATTATGACCATATACCAGGGCCTGTCGTGAGCTATTGCAGAAATGTACAGTAAAGGCTCCAGTGTTACGTAAGATGTATACTTTGGTTGCTTGGGGTAGTGTATTTGGAGAGAACTATCCCTTCACTGGAAGGAACATTGTGTTTGAGACCCTCTTCAGTGAACTGCAAGGCTCAAAGCAACAAAGCAAAGTAATAAAAAAGACAAATAATACGGTAAGATATGAATCGATTCCAAGTAGTTAAATGGAGATGGGCCAGCAAATCTCCACTTTTTCTACCTCGCCTTGGGTCATTCTTTCTGTGTGTGTGTGTGTGTCAAGGAGTTTATTAGTTCATTATGTGCATCGCTTTCACATCCATATCCTTTCCAGGAGTTGAGAAGAGGTCGCGGGACTGAAAGATGAATCCCCAAACATCCACAGATCGATGGCCCGGCCTCCCTCTCCATTCATCTTGTTCTGGGCTCCTGCCTCATGTCGCCCCTTTAAGCTTTGATTGGTCAATAATTAATTAAAGGGTTGGCCCGTGCCAGGGTTTGGTAATAGAATAGATCAAACTTACACCTCCCCCCAAACGGTATGTATTGCACCAGTGATAAAATGATGAGCTGAAGTTGTATTGTAGTAGAAATTGCTGAATTCCTACACTTTGTCAAACACATTACACATATTCAATACACACATATTAATCACCAACCATTACACCTGAAGTAGAGGACTACCTTGGTCTGGGCTTATAGAGTCCATTCTGAGGGCATGGTGATACAACACATACAGTATGTACCCTAGGAACTCTCTCTACATGACATGGTGTTGAAATAGCCTCCCAAGTTGACCCTGAGCATAGTGACATGGTGAGACAGATGGAGAGAAGGATATGCAAGGTCTGCACAACTATCTACTCCCAATCTATGATCCATTCAGTAATCACTTCCTGCTTTGAAAAGCCAAAGCGAGGCAGGCAGAGCTATCTGTTACACCCATTAACAGACAGACAGGCAGACAGGCAGACAAGCAGACAGGCAGACAGGCAGACAGGCAGACAGACAGACAGGCAGGGAGGAAGGCAGGCAGGCAGGCAGGCAGGCAGGCAGGCAGGCAGGCAGGCAGGCAGGCAGGCAGGCAGGCAGGCAGGCAGGCAGGCAGAAAACAGTGCAAGTAAGCAGCAGTAAATCTCTGGAGGCCGTAACCAGAGCAGCTCTCTGCTGAGACCCTGCTGTGACTTATCCAGCCATGGTGCTAATGCAACATAGTATTACGCTACATCAACCCACAGCCTCCTCACATCCAGAGAAACTCATTTGATTAGTCACCCCTCCACGGCAACCAGAGACATGAATAATTAATCTGTGCAAATGACAAATGAGCCAATCAATTCTGGCACAGGATTCCAAGGGAGACCATTTCGATACTTGCCAATGATTTAATGCAATTTCTTCCTTTTAGTGGGTTAAAATTATCAGTGGTTGTTTTCTCAGATTTTCCACATCTAAATGTAAACACTTACGACAGTTGCTTATGATTCATTTGAGTTTTCTTTTTCAGGTTTCTGCTTTTGTGTGTGTTGGCTAGCTCCAATGGCACAAACAGATAGCAGTCCCGTGTCCACTCCTCCTAACGCAGGGAGGGAACATGCTTCTGGGGCTCCTCCCTGAAGAGCCTGTTCCCCTTCGAGAACGTTCCTTTCCTCCCAAGTGTTCGTTGTTCACTCCCTTCAGATTGGACACCTGCTCCATCAGTTGTTGTAAACTTCAGCTGCCCAATCACAGAAGAAGAAGATGGTAAACAAGGAACCAGGGAAGGCAGCCACCAACCAGAATGGACCAATCCCAGACCCCAATCCCAGTCAGCCGCTGGTGGCACTAATCACTGTCCCGACACTGAACTCATGACCCTCGATGAGATCAGTGGTGTAAGGGACGAGACGCCACAATCAGGGCAGCGCTGAGCATAAAAGTACAAGTCCTAGAACATGCAGCTGTCCCCATTTCCCCACCCTTTGTCCGCATTCGGGGAGTTCTATTTCCTCTGTGATGCTGAGGCAGGGCCTGTGGAGGTAGAGGAGAGGGCAGGCAGACAGGCAGGCAGATGAGGGCAGGCAGACAGGCAGGCAGATGAGGGCAGGCAGACAGGCAGGCAGATGAGGGCAGGCAGACAGGCAGGCAGATGAGGGCAGGCAGACAGGCAGGCAGATGAGGGCAGGCAGACAGGCAGGCAGATGAGGGCAGGCAGGCAGACAGGCAGATGAGGGCAGGCAGACAGGCAGGCAGATGAGGGCAGGCAGACAGGCAGGCAGATGAGGGTAGGAAGACAGACAGGCAGATGAGGGTGGGAAGACAGACAGGTGAGGGCAGGTTGGTTGAAAGGCAGGCTGGCCCAGCGTGGCTGCTCGGTAAGGCTGGCATGGTTTCTGGTTCTGCCGGCTGGAAATCTGCAAGTCTGGCCTGACAATTAGAGAGAGGGGGCGGAGCTCCTGTTCTGCTTCTGAAACAAATATCTGTCAGGAACTGGCTGAAATCTAACATAGCTCACAGAGAACTGACCTGACTCACAGAGGAAGGGGAAAAGGATGGACCACCGGCGCTCCATGCTACATGCTCAGTGAATGTTGGCAGACAAACACAGCTCCTCAGCATTAATTAAGGAGCAGACTTCCTCCACTGCGGTTCAGCATGTAGTGTAACACTGTTTCGAAAAGCTGGAATCATCTTTGTTAACAGGAATTTCATTGTCTTGGGGTAGATCTGGGTTTACAATGCCGCATCAATTGAAGTATTAGAACTACCCCAGAATCTTCTACACTGGAGATGACAGTCCCACTCCTCCTGAGTGGAAAGTTACAGAACATGAGGTACTGTACAGAGGGGCCAGAAGAGGTTTCCTAAGATTCACTCTACAGTACACAGGAACAGATAAGAGATACAGTATACAGGAACAGAGAAGAGACACAGTATACAGGAACACCAGGCACACAGGGGGCTGATTTGTCATTCTGAAATGTTTGGCTAAACTCTGAACATCTAGAAACTTTCCTAAGACCAATTTCTCCCGCAGACAATCATTAGACCATTCATGGCCCGGGCCCTTGCTCATCCATCAGCTTGCAGCTCTGTTCCTAAACTGCAGAAAACTGACTGCAGGCGGACGATCTTTCATCCGGGCATGCATATGACGTGCCTAGGCGACGGAGATGGCCTTTCGCTGAATGACTTTCCCTTTAATCAATGCCAGCGGTGCCGCTTGGGTTATGTGTGCGAGAGTGGCGGTGGGGGGGGGGGGGCTCTGTATTTATCGAGGCAAGTCTGTGACACAGCTAATAGATAACCCAAATGCATCACGGTGTCAACGGTCACCAAACATTCATCAACACGTCGAGAAAAGAACAGAGACGAGACGATGGGGGGAGAGAGAAAGTGCAAAGACAGACTATCTAAAGTCCCCCAGGCGGACGCTGACAGATCACATGACAGTTGTCCTTTTACCATCGCTTACCTACAGGATGTGAGGAGACTTATTGCTATAGAACTATCTCAATATCAGTTCCATTACATTTCCTCATGAAAGATGATAGATGCTGAGAATGAACATTCTAGAACTGCAGAGAGAACCTCGTGGTGGGATGTGCCTCTCTGTTCCATCCATCTTTAAGAGTGAGAGATAGATCAGTGAACGCTTGAGCACGGTATGTTGTATCAGTGTACTAGTTTCTAGCAGGCCAGGCCCCATGACTGTACAGCACATGATGCCATGACAGGGGGCTCACACTAATGAACAACTTCACAGCTCACTTTCATTCCGAGCTTCAGAGAAACAGAGGAGATTCAATTATTTATGGTTCTCATGGAACAAGGTGACATTCAATTATTCAAATGTTGACATTTGCGGATGTTACAATCGATCCTTTCAAGAGTTGCAGTTTCAGGGTCGTTTCCTGTCCGAGGCTGTTCTCAGAGAGATCTTTACTGTATGAGGTTTTTTTTCATTCTGTTTATCTCACATGCTGAATTTTGTAGACACAACTACTTCAGTATCAATGTTGCTGGCAAGCTCGAATCAAGCATGGCTCTGTCAATTTGACGTCCGGTAGGACCTGGGGTGAGGCCGCCTACCTGTGCGTCCATGAGCAGGTGCCTCATCAGGGCCATGGACTTCCTCAAGGTGTCCCTCTCACCAGGATGGAAAGCGTCCACCTCGTTGGCCAGAGCACTGGGTCGGTTCACCATGAAGTGGGCAATCTGGTCATTTAGGCTGTTCAAAGACTGGACCGCTGAGAGAGAGAGAGAGAGAGAGAAAGAGAGAGAGAGAGAGAGAGAGAGAGAGAGAGAGAGAGAAAGAGAAAGAGAAAGAGAAAGAGAAAGAGAAAGAGAGAAGAGAAAGAGAAAGAGAAAGAGATTGAGACAGAGTGGGAGGGAAAGAGAGAAAAAGAAAGATGAGAGTGAGGGGGGGCACACATTATGTATTAGTGCCCACATGAAATCCCACATCAAAGGCTTTGTTTAGGTTCGTCAAGCTAAATCCTTTGCCTTATCTCAGTACAGTACCTCCATAACAAACACACCGAGTCATTCATAATGACACCAAACACACGCCCCCAAATCAAACACACGCACGTGGAGTCAAGCGCGCACATATCGAAACACACACATGGTGACAGTAGACCCATCTTCTTCTTTACCGCCATGGAGACCTAGCAGCTTAACAGCTTCACCAGTTTCCAGCCTGGCAGAGTTCTCTCTTCCCCTGAGTCTCTCCTGGCTGATCTCTCCCATCTGCATGCTGTGTGCTGAGCTCTAATCCCTCTGAGGGCCACAGCACAGCTCCCTCAACTGGTCTCATCTTCACCCTAATTCCTCTCTCTCTCTCTCTCTCTCTCTCTCTCTCTCTCTCTCTCTCTCTCTCTCTCTCTCTCTCTCTCTCGCTCTCTTTCTCTCTCTCTCTCTCTCTCTCTCTCTCTCTCTCTCTCTCTCTCTCTCTCTCTCTCTCTCTCTCTCTCTCTCTCTCTCTCTCTCTCACTTTCTCTCTCTCTTTCTCTCTCTCTGTCTCTGTCTGTCCCTCCCTCCCTCCTCTCTCTCCATTCCTCTCCCTCTCTCTCTCTTTTTCTGCAACAGCTGCAACATATCTGTTAACTTCCCGGTCATTTATCAAGTGAGTGTGGGAGAAATGTGCTTCGGATAAAGGCAGTCTCTGCTTGTGTGTTTTCAGCCTAGGCAGGCTGGCTAGGCTTTGTACAGGCTGTCATGTATTTGTAATGCTCTAACTGGACAAGTTTAAACATGATCACCAGCTCACTGATTGGCTGGCGGGTATTGCTGCCAGCTATCCAGTCCACAAAGATTCCTTTGAGAAAGCACAGGAAGTACAGCTTGGCCTGGGCGGTCTGTGATTCCTGATCTGACATGATATGATGGGGAACAGCCATCTTCAGGAACCCAGCCTTTCACCTATCCAGTCCAGTTAGACCAGAGATTTTGAGGGGTCAGCACAGGAGATGAATGTGGTGGTGGTGGGGGGGGGGGGGGGGGGGGGGGGACTCCATGCATAGCTTCTCCTGCTCCTCCTCCACCTTTCTTCCTCCTTGTATGACCCCTCTTCTGAGACAGCCAAGGTCAGGCTCTCACATGCGTACAGTATCAAAGATTGATGTCCCCCCTCTCCCTCCTCAAAATGTGCTGTGGCAGCACCCCCCACCACCACAGACACGTTTGTGCCCTTAGCTCTGTAGAGAAAGACGCACATAGACACACACACACACAGGCATGGTGATGAGATGAGACAGGCCGCATCACATCAGAAGCAAGGCCAAGTAAAATGTTTATGACACTTGGTTGACGAATGGATTCTAATTTCACAGTCAACATTTACGAGGTGTACACCCCCCCCCCCCACTTCCAAACACACACACACACACTGCGAGACGAGATGGGACCACTGCTCCGGCTCAATCCTCAGGAACAAAGCAGACACACACCTTTGTTTGTCATCTCCCTCAGTCCCATTCAGAGTGCTCGACAGAGAAAAAACAAGTGACTATTCAAAGCAATTGAATAACAATCTCTCTTCAATATGCCACCGCACAGTCTTAGAGTGAACACAGCACTGCTCAAATATATTTTCATTCCAGTCACACATGCATGCGCATGGCAACACACACACTCACACAGGCACACAGACACACACACACAGAAAAATCCCTAAAAAAGTACATGCCCTTTTGACTGATAAGATACGTTTGAAATTGAAAGTAATTATTTCAACTAGAATCCGCGAAAACAGATGATCAATTAAAAGTTTGGAGGCAGCATGAATCCATTTGTGAGTTCTGCGCCTCTTTGGCCTCCACAAAACACACATTCACCCCAGTAGGAGCTAACCAGGCAAGACCACATTAGCATGGAAATGAATACCCCCCCATTCAGCCGAGAAGACATCAGCCCAAGAAATGTCAGACCTTGTTTTCAGATCAGTGATTGAATACATCACCTAAGTATTCATATCAAGCAGAAGAGCACAGTGTGTAAGCATTCAAGCATTCAGCAGAGGCATGGCACCTTCCAAACCGTTCCTCCCTCTCTCGTCTCATCCTCTCTCTCTTTCTCTTTTTCCCTCTCTTTCCGTCCAAGATTTGATGCTGTCTTCCTGTTTCGAAACGTACGGAACATATCACTTTGAGTAGGAGCACGGCTGTACAGCGCCTCACGGTTGCCTCAGAGCAAGAAGGCTCGTCTTAAGGCAGTGTTTGCTACTCAGGCGTCTCCTGGGCCCTTCTGCGTGGAGTGCGTGTTCTTCCCATGTTTCCTCCTCAAAGGACCCCAATAAAAACATAGAACAGAACAGATTGCTCTCCTGTCCATGTCTCTGGCAAGGCATGGGTAGAGCACTTGGACTCGGCCCCCAGTAGTCTTGAAGTTGCTTATTACTGCTCCATGCTGCTTTCAGGGGATGGACAACAGGATGGGAATACAAAGAAGAGATTTTCTAGGTGCTTTTATCTGCATGCTTGTGTGTGTGGTGCTGTTTGCCAAATCAATTTCTTTTTCTTCTCGCTATTTCAACAATGAAAATCCTTTTCATCAATTATTTTGTTGTAAGGGCTTTGCGAATACAAACTGTTCCATTATTTTTCCATACCTGCCAGGTCATTTGCATCCTTTATTCTCTACTATTCTTTATTCTCCTTTAGATCCTTTATCTACATGCTAAGCGTTCTGCTGTGTCTCACAATTCAAACCTACATACATGGGGTTTAATGGACTGTGGATGCCAATGTGTTCACCACAGTCTTGTCAGGTTAGTGTTGTGTGATGCCGACTCCCACACACAGCTGTCAGAGCGTAGTTAGTGCCCTTCACAGTCTCTGCCACAATCAGTTTGATGAGACCAAACAATAGCAGGAGCCTTCAACTGTTAGAGGAGCAGTCAAGACCATGGGGAGTGGGAACCACTCAAAACACGATGTTTCAATCCCACACTTTGATTTCTGGGCTTCGTTTCAATGTTTTTTTTCTCCGTTTTTATTATGTGCAGCCATTTAATATTGCCCTGGGAGTGCGTTGTCACTTGTTGAGGACGTGATGGAAGAAAACCCTGTTTGAAAGCGACTGATTTGAGTTCGTCCCCAGACCTGCCCCAACAATGGAGAGCCCTCTGCTTCTGCTCCAGGAGAAAGAAGAAAGAAAGGCCAATGTTTCACTTGCGTGGCACTTGGGGACTTCCAGCACAGTTGCTGAGCTGCAGTGGCCTCCTTCCTGTCATGGCAAATTGACAGAAACTCTCCCAGTCCCACTCTAAGCCCTACCAGGGCCCCCGGGCCGCATGTCAGAGGCAAGCCGTCTCAAAAGGTCTCAGAACAAGTGTTACGTCTTACTGACTCTGTGTCTGAGCTGCGTGGTGTTCTGGCGTCAAAGAAAAAAGCCCAAAGCTCCAAAGCCTAATGCAAACTCTGGGTAGAATCTGGGTAGATCCCCCTCCCCATTAGGAGTAGAATACCAGGTTTGGAGGCTTTGGAACAGCTAACTGACTGTAATACTAATTGTCAGGCAGCTCAAACACAGGCATTTGGAAAGATCCATTATAGTTTCCGGAGGTTTGTTGGGTTTTGTAAGAGCCCAATCCCCCTTTTCCCATCTCACCCAGACCTGTAATTTAGTTGTTTGCTTCATTCTTCTGCATCAGTATCCTTGGGAGAGAGAATGACTCTCTGTGTGAATGCCTACGTGTGGCAATTTCCTCAAAAATGCAGGCTGCAATTTTTCCGAAGATGACTTCTAAAAACATCAGTCGTGGAAAACGAATGAGTCTTTTGCAGATCTGAACAAATGTCATGGTTTAGTAATCCTTTCAGAGAACCCAGCCTTTATTGTAGGAGAGGTGATGCAGACCTAGGAAATGAGAATTGTCTGAATGCTGGAGAATTGTCTGAATGCTGGGTCAGGTGGTCAGGTGGTCAGGTGATCAGGTGGTCAGGTGGTCAGGTGGTCAGGTGATCAGGTGGTCAGGTGGTCAGGTGGTCAGGTGGTCAGGTGGTCAGGTGGTTGAGTCTGCTGCTCGTCCACGCACAGGTCGACACCCACCCTGATGAAGTTTTCACTCTTGGGTCGGGTTGTGTTTCTGTGCTGTGGTCAATATCCTCTCTGTCCACCTGGGACGCAGTCACAACCATGCCAGTCCTTGTTAGGCTTTGTGTGAAACAAAGGCTTGGACTAACTACTTCACCATGTGCACACATATACACACACACACACACACACATACACACAGAGAGAGAGACTGCTATGGAGCATTCTCAGTACTGCTTTCCAGCAAACATGATTCTTTTAAATATTTGAACGCCTCCTTTGCTATTGAAAGGACATTTCCAACCAAGGCCTTGTTGATGGTTTGTTGTTTCTTTCTGAAGAAGACAAGTCTTAACTTCAAATTGAATTTTCATGGTTTTCTGTCTTTCAATTCTCACCTCCGGTTACAGCTAGTGCTTGCGTCTAACCCAGCTCACCAAGATGCCACTCATATCTACGCAAAGGGATGAATTCTTTATGGATTGTTTTCACAGAGCTATAGGCCTTTTGTGCCCTTTTTGTTTAATTCCGAACCATTGGCTACATTATGCATTCTATCAAAATTTAAATGACCCCTCTGGTGGGGGTGAGAGAGGGGAAACTTTAAGCTGTCTTGAATTTGCATATCTGAAGTTGTTTTTTGGGGTTTCGTAATACACTTGATAGAAACCTATTACAGTAGACCCGCCTAAAAATTGAATGGCTCGTTAAAATAAATGAGTTTTTGTGAAAGATGAATGTTTCAGACTGAAGTTTGAGAAAGAAGAACCATCGACAAGTACTTTAATTTGCTTAGTGAGGAACTTTAGCAACAGACCGGTTATTCAAGTCCATCGGGGCTTATCCTACTAGAAAGCTACAGAGCACAGGCATCTGGCATACCCACCTCCCCTCTCAACAAAGAAAACTGGTGGAATAGAACGTGGAAGAAAAAAAACAATTTCATCCCTCACTCCAGCAATCTCAGAAGTATTTCAACAGCCACGGTAATCAAAATTCAAATGAAGGACATGTCTGAAAAAAGAAGAAATCTTCACACATTCCTAATGAAAGTTTTACAGCCCCTCTTCACTGTGTCGGTTGCCATGGGAATTTCATGGAACTCACCACATGTTTCGACTGCAAACTTGTGAGTCTGGGGTAGGGAAAGGACTGATATAAGTCTGAAACGCATCAACCCAAGCCTGTCAATGAAATGGACTTAGAGCTTAGGTGTCTCCCTTTCTTTTTATTTATGATGTTTCAGCAAACATCAAAGAGTTCAAGTCTCGTCAAACCCCAGAGCTCATCGTATGAATATTCAGCCACGCAATCTATGTGCAACACCAAAACCTTTGGTCACCTTTTCTTTTTTGAAGTTCAACCTGTTTTTAGAGGCACACAAGAACTTCCTGTTTTGGAAAAGTCAAACACAACCTTCCACGCACTCGACTCGGGGGTTAACCCTGACCCCTCACCTCTGCCTCTGCCAGACATGACCTTATAAGGTCGACAGATGGTGGGCCGTGTATCTCCTCTGAGCTCCGTTCATCATTGTGTGTGCTGCGTTCCACAATGTAGGCTAATGACGGTTTGCTGTTGACCTGTTGCAGGAGGCAGGTGAGCCTGGGAGGGAGAGCAGACTCAAGGGCATCTCTGTTCGGGGGGGTCTCAATGGGACTTGTCTGACCATGCTTGCTGATTGTACCCCTGCTTCATACATCACTCCCCCCTCCTCTTTCCCGCACAAACCTTTCCAGATGCTGTGTGAGCAGGGAATTCACCTGACTTCCCCATAGCAACACTGCCACCATCTGGAGGCTTGGTCCTATTTCAGGGATGCCGATGTGGCGGTGATGCCACCACTATGGACACGGTGGCCCGGTTACGACGGAGATAAGGAGGTATGTCCTTTACTCTGCCTTTTGCCAGTGATGTGGTCTACTCTGTGTGAGTGAAGTGTAACTAGGAGGTGTCATTTTCACCAGAATAAAGACATCAGCATCCACCCAAACCCTGGAGCTTCGCTTCAGAGCTAATAAGACATGAGCTCATCACAAGCAGCAGTCTCCTAACAGCGCTAATGAGCATGGGCGAAGACGTGCACCACTGTGCTGAGGCTGCATTATCAGAGGCAGGAGGGAGCGATAGAAGGAGGAAAAGATAGACGCGGGAGGGAGGGAGGGGGGGAGGGAGGGAGGGGGGGAGGGAGGGAGGGGGGGAGGGAGGGGGGGAGGGAGGGTGGGAGGGAGGGGGGGAGGGAGGGTGGGAGGGAGGGAGGTGCACTGCTACCGGTCTACCATAGCTATTATCAGTGTGCCACCTAGTGAGAGATTCCATTTGCAACAGCGTTAAGCGTTCTGAGCATCGCTCTTCCCCCTCCTCTTTCCTTCATCCCTTCTTTCAGAGCCAGAGTCAGACACATCTGTAATTGTGCATGCTGCGGAGCCGTCTCGTGAAGATGAAAGCCCTCCCTGATCCTTTGATAAGCAAATTCTCTCCTACACTCAGCCCAGAAGATCAGAGTTATTATTACATGCGTCATCCTGCCTCCGCCAAGCCCTCCGACCAACTGAGTTTAACTGGGAATTAAAGGTGAGGAGATAACATGTCCATCTGGAAGTGAAGCAGCGAGAGAGTGGAGGAGGAGGGGGAGGGAAAGAGGAGGAGGAGGGGGAAGAGGAGGAGGGGGGAGAGAGGAAGAGGTGGAGGGAAGGAGGAGGGGGGGGAAGAGGAGGGGGGGGAGATGGGAGGAGCAAGGAGAATAGAGGAAGAGGAAGAGGGGGAAGAGAGGAAGAGGAGAAGGGGGGAGAGAGGAAGAGGAGAAGGGGGGAGAAAGGAAGAGGAGGCGGGGAGAGAGGGGGAGGGGGAAGAGAGGAAGAGGAGGGGGGTTTTGGTCTGCTACTAACCAGGCTCAGGTATAAGGAGAGAAACTTATTTCATGATTTTTCCTCGCCAATAGTGATATCTACTTGACGTTAGTGTCCCAGTTATAGAGCCATCTAGCACACTGTCACACACCCCTCCATTAGCCTGACAGCCTGACAGCTGCTGTACACAGGAGACAGAACCCTTATGTCAACTCTACAAACAGGTATGTATACAGTATAGATCCAGTATATATAGACTGTATACAGTAAGGCTACTGTTCACCAACATTAGAGCGAAAAATAGAACGGTGAGGTAGGAGTGACATGGAATTGAGAGACGCCCCCCTCCCCCCTCGAAAAGAGCCCCCCCCCAAACAAAAACAATACAAATGAGGAGAGGATGAAGGACAGGAACAAGAACGTTTCCTCAGGACTTTTTGAGGTAAACACCGCTTGTTAGAATGGACCCATAGGACCGAACACAATCCCGCGCACGCACACAAACACACACGCAAACGACACATGAAAAACCCTCCTCCTGGATGGTTTGCTCCAGACTACAGGGAAAACTTGTGACAAGGCTGCAGCCAATTAGGCCTGTTTGCTTCTCTGTCCCTGCGACTGTCACTCACTGGGTGGAAAAGTGGGTCAACTCTGGAGCACAACAGCAGAGACACCACCGTCCTTACAGACGCTCTCCTCAGGGTTTACTCAACCAGAGTTCCTCCTCAAAGTTTCTCCAACAGAACGCATGGTGGATCCATTACCAGGTGCTTTGCCTCACCTCTTTGATGCTTAGAAAGTGTCACTACTGCTGTAAAAGAGTAGATTAGCTGCCAGTTGCAGAAACCGGGTAAAACTGCATATCGTAAATAAGCAGACTTTGTGCGATAGTGTGTGCAGGTAAACAAACTCCGTGGTTCAAAGACACATCAAACTAATACATGTCTGAGCTTGACAATCGCCTGGCTGAGAAATGCCTTGCTGTATTTAAAGGGCATACTGTCTCTCATCCTTCATACATCAAATGTTCCTAACTTCACACATGCACATCTCTGTAGTCACACGGCTGTTCCCCGTGAGCCACAAGGAAATAGGAGGGTAGAGATGGGGAGGGGAGGGGAGGTGAGGGGAGAAGGCAAGGTGCAAAGGAGAGAAAGGAAGAAATCACATGCCATGCGTAGGCACGCACCAAAGACAAAGTACAGGACAGGAGAAAGAAGGAGAGGGGAAGAAAAGGGAGAGAGGAGAGGAGCATGTTCATGTAGGCATTGTTCTCTGGCCTCCGAGCAGCTAAATGTGTGTGTGCTGTGTGAGGCTGCAGCTGCATGTTGATCTGCCAGGATGCTGGTTAAAGGGGTGCAGGAGTCAGCGGCACAAGACTCAGCCTCCTCAACAGAACCTGTGATGTGGGGGTGTGGAGAAAGAGAGAGAGAGAGAGAGAGAGAGAGAGAGAGAGAGAGAGAGAGAGAGAGAGAGAGAGAGAGAGAGAGAGAGAGGAGAGAGAGAGAGAGAGAGAGAGAGAGAGAGAGAGAGAGAGAGAGAGGGAAGGAGGGAGGGAGAGACAGGGGGAAGAGAGAAAGAAAGACAGAGCGAGGGGGAGAGGTAGTGAGCGAGAGAGGGGATAAGTTTATGTCTGCTGACTCCACATTTGTGCCCCACCAAGAGAGCTGCTGGCCTCTTTTCCTCTCATCCTGGAATAAACCCCTTAGTTACACTGTTCCATCCTCTCCTGCGCGCGCACACACACACGCGCGCGCTGTGCTGTGCTGATGGCAGTGTTGCTCCAGTGTTCTTCTTGTTCTGAGAGAACAAAAGAGAGAGCGGTGCACACACCCTCCCAGGAGAATGGGCGTCACACACACCTGCAATCCCCCCCCCCCTCCTCCTCCTCCTCAGCACAGAGCTAATAAAACAGGTCCACCATGGTGTGTCCATTTCCAAATGAGTTCCAGGAGTTACTGCTTGGGACCCGTCGTGAGGGAGGGAGGGCTATCGGGGGTGAAGTAGTCTTCTTCAGGTCTCGTGTGTGCCGCTGTTTGGCATGCAGCACACACTCGGCACAGGGGGAGAGCATGGCACAATGAGCCTGCATGTTTGGTGTTTCTTTTCCCGCCTCTCTCTGTGCCAGCAGTGGAGATCAGAAATGGAGATGTGTTTGTTCGACTGAGGCAGCTTGTTGGTCCCCACACAGGGGGAGAGAGAGAGTTCCCTGTGGGGAAGAACAGGCTGGTAAACTTGTGGTTTCTGAAGGTTAACTCTACATGCAGTCTATAAAAACTTGGTCAAAGGCATTTTTATGATCTTCAATAGAAGTCTTTCATAAAAGCAGAATATTGAAAATTGGATCAAGGGTGGTTGGAGTGTCTCTGTTCTCACCACAAACAGCACACCAAAGAACACGGCTCTGTGTTGCTGTCAGAGCCTTCACTGCACTCCAGGCTTTGGTGTGCATGTACGTTCTGTGTGTTTGTGTGGGTGAGTATGTGTGTATGTGTGTGTGTGTATAGGATCAAGAATATCTGCGATCTTCAACATCGCCCATTAAGCCTGAACAGTTTGGGCACCAGAGCTTAAAGTCCAGACCATAACACGCCACTGTTTGAACACAAGTCCAGACCACAACAAGCCACTGTGTGAACACAAGTGCTTTGTGTTCAAACAGCAGCTTTGAGACACTCCATCACACAGAGAAGTGGCTTCCAAACCACTGAATGTGTGTGTGTGTGTGTGTGTGTGTGTGTGCGTGTGTGTGTGTGTGTGCGTGTGTGTGTGACCGAGACAGAGAGAAGAAGGTGGGGGTAAAAGAGACAACAAGAGAGAAACAGAAAGCCAGTATTTGAAAGAACAACAGATAATGACACACAATGAAACCAGTTAAGGCCCAGCATTACAGAAACAATGTGACGCAACAGAACATGATGTCACAGATCACATCATACCCAGATCCACAGGTGCCTCCAATCAGAGGGACACCACCTGACAGCCCGGACGAGGATGTTGATATCCTGTCCAGGTTAAGTCATGCCATTAGAGTAAGGACTATGGCACTAACTGAATCCTCATTGGTTCATTGACTAACCTCACACTGAAGAGGTAGGACTGCCCCCTGGAGCAACAGATTATGAATTGTTGGTTTCAGCATTTATAGAATATTCTAGAGGACACAATCATTGTGCACAAACCCAGACAATTCAAGGTCGTCCCCCCAATAACAGAGGACATCAAGGTACACCAGAACAGCACTTTGTCACGCTGACATCATGTCAGGTACTCATGTATAACATGCAGACGTAATCACACACATCATATTGATTACCACTGGCCGGCAAGCAGAAAGGATTGGCCAGCCTTGTGCCTATCCCTGCTGTGGCCCTATCAGAGTGCTGAAATCCAATACAGGTATTAGGAGACAGAGAGACAGGGAGGGTATCTAAACGAGGCCAGTATCGACCAGCATGGAGAGTTTCTCCACAGGGGACACTTGGGGTCCCCGCTGAATCCAGGACTCATCCAAATAGAGACCATAAACCACTGCTTACTTCTCTCTCTGACCTCAGAAGATACCACTGTCCCAATCCAACGTGCCTGAGGATGCCTGTGATAACCGAGAGGGTGCTCCGGTTCCGTTACACGGTCGGGCAGTCAGGGAACATGCAGGCTGACCTCCAGCCCTCTGAGGGTGTGTGTAGGGATGGATACACAAGATGGCTCTGTCACTGGGTACGGAGGGCGACAAGGACATGGGGGTGACCGGGGTATGGAGGTGACTGGGGCAGGGGGGTGACTGGGGTGTGGAGGTGACGGGGGCAGGGGGGTGACTGGGGTGTGGAGGTGACTGGGGCATGGAGGTGACTGGGGCCGGGGGGTGACTGGGGCATGCTGTGACTGGGGTATGGAGGTGACTGGGGTATGGAGGTGACTGGGGCAGGGGGGTGACTGGGGCACCTGGAGGATGGGTTAAGTGGAGGGATGACCCTCAGTCTGGATGATTAAAGGCCCACATTATCAACAGCCGGCCGTCCTCCTTTTAAAAACGATGGCTTGCGTTGCCCTTTGAGGTGTACGCTGGGGACAAAACATAAAAGTTTTGCTCAAAAAGGTTTCAGCTGGCTATGAGAACATAAAACAGATGATAAAACAATGAATAATTTAGTGTTTTCTTTTATAGTTTCCAGAGGACTGGGTTACTTGGTGTGAGCTCAGGGCTAAGATAATAGTCCTCTCTTGTCCCACAGGAAAACACTCAAAAAAGAGAACTGTGTTATTGTCGTACAAACATTCTCCTTTTCTCTTCTTTGAGTCCAAATGAACAAATAAACACATAAAAAGCCCCACTACGCCTGTGTTCTTCCACTTGAACTTCCTCTGAGACAGAAAATCAGAGGTCTCACCAATCTGTGACTACAGGCAACACAATAGACAGTATCTACCCTCCTTCTCCTTTGTTAACTGGGGTTTTTTGAGGAGAACCAATGAAAAAGGATTTGTCTGGTCCTGGTCCATGTTTCTGCATCTACCTAAGAGTAGGTTGTTATCACTGGCAACCATATGAAATTCAGTCTCAGGGACTCCTATTACATGGGAAGCGTGACACTGTGTGGGTTGATTAATGCAAACCAGGAGCTCTCTGGCCACCAACCAGCACCCTTCCTGAATTCCACCTCCATTTGCATACGGTAAAAGAAGAAACCTGCTGACAGCAGAGAGTGTGCAGCACTTTGTTCCTGGATGAAGCCACTTATCAAGTCTGGTGCGTTCAACGTCCACCTCCTTCAAAAGGGAATTTCAAACATCAACCGAATGAGTCACGACACGGCCCAGGTAATCAACTATCTATATCAGGACACAGAGGGAGAAAGAGACACTCTTCAACTGAGTGTCTCTCTCCTACCGTCCGTACTGTACTGTACCACGCAGCAGAGGAAAGGCTCACAGGAAACACTAACCTCGAGTTTCTACCGAAGAGGCTTGACGCCTCTTTCGGCTGTCAGAGCGCGAATATTAATCAGGACCCTGTCACCCTGTGATGGTCCCATGCTCCCCCACACCAAACACAGCTAACGAGTCCACAGACACATCCGCTCCAACAAAGAGCATTATTTATAAAAGACTCCTCTTCTGCCCGAGAGGGGCAGCGGGACACCCAAGCAACAGCGCCACAATGACGACACTCCCAACGCCCATTTATCATCGCACGCTGCCTCCGCGGTGTGAAGAGAACAGATCACCGACGGAAATTGATCCTCCAAATCGCGGCTAATTAGCCGAAAGGCAAGAGGCGTACGTCGTTTCCCAAAGACAAAAGACATCAAGGCGTGTTCTGATGAGGAAACATCTCCTCATGTTTCTGACACGGTGTCTGATGCCTGGGGACGGGAGAGGACTGGTGCAGCCCTGCAAGCCTTCTGTCGGTGTCCTGAACAGCCCTGTGTTTCAGCTGGCCTCTCTGGCTTGGTTCTGGCTGTGGTCCTTGGGCCCGGCCATCCAGAGAGGTCAGGGTTGCCGGCCCTTACACATGAGTGAGGCAACCGGGCCCAGACCACATCCCTCTCTCCCTCTCATCGGGAGGTCCCACTGGGATGGGATCACATCGACATATAAAAACATGGTGGATCTGACTTCACTACTGAGAATGTGATGAAAGGGATTCCTTGTGCCTAAGGGCCCTGCTTCTAACCTATCAGACTGCCGAGTCCGTTTGCATTTTTCGGCGATGGGGAGAGAACGAGAGGCTTCAAAGACAGCTCTCTCTGCAGGACGTCCATGCCTGGGATACCAGCCCACATACTGTAAAGGTCTGACACATCCACTCAATCTCTGCCTCGCTCTCTCGCTTGCTCGCCGTTTCTTCCCCTACCTCTCTTCCTCCCTCCCTCTCGCCCTCCCTTACTGAAAGGGAAATCTGCATTAACAGGCCAACCCCGAGCGTTGTCGTACAACACACAAGTGGGGACGAGCAGAACTCTTTGCAGTTCAAGGCCGTCAAAGTCTGTGTTCGTGCTCCCTGAAATCTTAATTCGCTTCTCAATTATTGAACCATCCGTCTGGGCTCGGTGGTGTTCCTTGCCGTGTCCCTCATCACAGTCCTGCTCTGCAGCTACATCTTGAAAGACAGGACTACACATCTCCCTGAGCGTGGGTCTGGCACTGGCTTCACACATCACACGTCCTATTAAAACCATACACAAAGGACAGCACTCTCCATCTGAGAGAGAGGATGGAAAAGTGTGAAAACCGCATCTACTATGCGATACACACACAGATGGAAGCACCTCCACACACAGGTACCTTGCTCAGCTCCTGAATAGCAGTTGTTGTTTGACCACACCCCAAAACAGAGACAGCAGGTGAAGATAAACAACCATTATCAGTGAAGTGTTCTTCCTCTCCAGCTGTGGCTGGTGGTGAACCACAACCACCCTGCCAAGAACACTCTAGTGTAAAGCTTTAAGTAAGCCACAACAACTCTAGTACACACGCACCTCTGTGATCTCACCTCCTGTTGTGCCGTACAGAACACATAGCTCAGAATAGAATAGACGTGCCACAGAACCTCCATGTGTAATTACAATAGGTGTTAAATTACACTTCATAAACAAAAGCATTTGTTGCCACAAGGTATTAGCAGCACTGACACAGAGACGACTGTGAGGATGTTGAGCTCAACTAGCAGAGGCAGAGAGAAACCACCTGGAGGTGTTGCAGCTAATGTGCTTATGTACACACACACACACACACAGCACAGACACACACCAGCACACGCAGAAACATTCACTTCCGTAGTCCTTTTCCTCACCCCGAAGAAAAGCGAAAGTGACAGTGAGTGACAATCAGAGCGCGATCACAGAGAGGCAAGCAAACAAAAACAATGCACCGCACACTGTTCACCCACTCCAACCTGTGCACGAGGGAGTGAGTGAGGAGAGCTGAGGCAGGTCTAGCGTATGCGTGTGTGGGCTCCTGTCCAGTTGGGTGCCTGTGCTGTCTGTTGGATACTCACTGGCCTGCATGAGCTGTCCCTGGCGTCCAAACACCTGGGAGAAGGCGGACGAGTGGCTGCAGGTGAGGGTGTCCTCCATGGCTGTCCTGTCCCGCTGGCCCACGCCGCGCACGAGGAGACGGAGAGGGAAGGAGGGGATGGGGGATGAAGGTCAGCTAGACTGCGTCACGCCGGGGCCGGGAGAGCGAGGTAGAGAGGGAGAGAAAAGGGCGAGCGGACTTCAGTTCGCTTCGAGGGGTGGGGGGGGGGTCGCTGAGTCAGGAGCTGGTTGCTGGGGCGATATCTCTCCTGGATTCTGGTGGTTGGGTGGTGACTGCTCTCTTCCAGACCTCTCCTCTGGATGCTGCTGCTACTGCCTCGTAGCCCAGTCCTCCTCCTCCTCTCTCTCTCCCTCTCTCTCTCTCTCTCTCTCTCGCTCTCTGACACGAGCTGCGCTGCTCACAGCTCAGAGGGGGTGTGTCTCTGTGAGTGTGTGGCAGAGTTCTGGGATCATTTCTGTGTGTGTGTGTGTGTGTGCGTGTGTGTGAATGCGATTTAGACGCTAGAAGAGAGGGAGAGGGAAGGTGGTAAAGGAAGCTGCCAGGTCGTGAGTGCAGCTGGTCCACGACCACTATTGTGTGTGTGTGTGTATGTGTGCGTGTGTGTGTGCGTGTGTGTGTGCAATCAAGTGTGTGAGGTTATCAACAGCAGTTCTCTGTAGCTCCAGGCAGTCAGCAGGAGAGCAGCGCAGAACCCGTTGAAGAAGCAGGTGAAAGTTGTACCTCCCCTCCTCTCTCCCTCTCCCCTGTTCTCCAATGTGATAAGCACTGTAGGCAGGAGCAGCAGCCGTTGTCCTCTGGGCACGACTGGAGAGATGATGCTTGTTCTGGGATCTGGTGAGCCTCCCTCCCCTCCCTTCTCCGCTTCCCCTCCCCTCCCTTCTCCCTCGTTTGTTGATCTTCAGCAGTAACACTCCCTCCTGCTCACCCTCCCTCCTTCCCTCTCCCTCCCTCTCTCCACATCTTTCCATCCAAACCCCCCTCGATCCATCTTAGGACCTGAGCTCCCGAAGAGATTTCTGCAAACTCCCGCTTCATTTCTTTGCTTTGGCTGTCAAAAGGTGGATGAGAGAGGAAGAGAGAGTTTGCATAAAAGCAGGACTTTTCTTTTCCCCAAAGTTCTGTGTTCCCCCGAAGGAAACCTTGATAAAACTCTACAAACTAGAAAGAAATACTGTACACAATGCAGGATGTATGAGTCATGGCACTTGCTTCAATTTCGTTTTGTGTCCACAGGTACAGCTGATGTCAGCTTCCTCTTCCTCTTCCTTTGGTATAGAATCTTTCTACCATTCTTTTTCATAGTTTCCCTGATTTTATACAAAGTTGTGTTGAATTGCTTTTAGATGGCTTTCACAGAAATCTGGCAGGGACAGGGCTGCAGTTTGGATAGATGGCATATAGACGATAAACACCAGTGGTGGAAAGAGTACTGAAAATGGGTACTTAAGTACAAGTATCGTTACAATGCTCAGATAATACTCAATTACAAGTAAAAGTACTGTGTTACTTAAAAAAAAATACTTAAGTAAAAGTACAAATTACTCTTCTCAAAAACTACTCAGAGTAGTTACTTTTTAGCTGGTGATATTTAAAGAATTTTCTTAAAACCTTTTTAATACAATTGGAGATCAATTGAGAAAAGTGTTACTTTAAACAAAAAAAAATACCTTATTCATTAATGGTGATTAAAGGTTTTTTTGAGATTAGTGGTTGAATTCTTGTAAGGCACCTCCAGGTGCGACCATGGGCAGTCGTCAGCTGGTATTTCATTGTCATTTTCAATGAGTTCATGGTGGCTGTCATTAATTTCCATCATGTGGTTGGTTTGCTTCTCCAAATCTTCAATTCTGTCCATAAATTAACTGTGCAAATATTACAATAAACTCTCTGAAACCTGCTTCAGGGTTTTTTTTTTGTTGGTCCAAATATCAGGGTTTTAATTGGTTCATTTACGATCTTTATTGGTTCCTGGCTGAAATGTTTGAATATTAATTCAAATTGTAGGCTAGGCTACTCAGTAACGAATTGTGATTTTAAAAGTAGCAAAGTAGAATACTAACACAATTACAGACTTAAAATATGCTCATAAAAGTAACTGTAGTACCCAATAAAACACTAATTTACAGTAACATGAGTAGTTGTAATTCGTTACTTCCACTCCTGCTGAACACACATCAAAAGCACAACAGGTATGTTGTACAGCTAAAAATCAACATCATTTTTCAAAGTCCACTAGTAACTGTTATTTGTACCCGTTGGCAATTGAGTGTACTGTATACCAGTTAGTCCTACAGTAAAACAAATCCTGTACTCTTGACAGGAAACATGCCCCCTTCTCCAATCAACAGGCTTTTCCCATTTGCCAAACTTTCCCAGGAAGCCCATTGTCACCAGGATCTCTCTCACACTGTTGTGCTGTCAGGCTGCTAGCACAGCGACAGAGCGAGTAGCAGAACTCACTTCCTCCTGTTTTGAAAGGAAATGACAGGACACTGGAATGGTCTCTGTAGAACCACTAGAGGGGTTGGCAGTCTGCTATGGAAGGTGGATCTGGCCACAGAGGAAGAGATCTCCTGTTTGTTATTTGAACTGTTAACCTTTCAAAGTGAGGTTTACCCACCAGAGCACAGTTCCAAGTCAGCAAATGGGGTCACTCACAGAGTGAATAGTTCCTTCTCCTGCAGGTGGGTCAGCGAGCAGGGTCTGTTTCACTACAATGCTTTGAGTCACGTGTTTCTGCTAGCTCACCAAGCCAATGGCTCAGCATGTTTAATCATTTAACCTTGAACTTGTTCCGAATTCCCATCTACTCAAACAAGCTTATCTTTAAATGTTGTTTTCTTTTTACAGGAAGAATCGACACAACTTTTAGGACACGTTTTTGGGACACAGAAGGCAGTGTTCAGTCATGTGTGAGGAACAGTCATAAAGCCCTCCTGCTGGTCTCCCTGCTGGAAGTGGATGACTCCTCTTCACTGAGGACTATGACTCCCCTGACTCTGATGCAAATGAAGGATTACTGATATTATAACACATTTTTACACTGAGCTGAATCCCATGGAAACAGTGAATTGTTGAAGCTTGGTCACCATTTATTGCTGTCTCATTTCTTCTTCCACTCTTTTTTCCTACAGCTCACTGAACATATTCAAACACAAACCAACCTGATATTTTCGACATACACAAATGGCACTGTACGGTCCGCTGTAAATATATGTGTTAGGCTCAGTGTCTCGTGTGTGCATTCCTGGACCTCTGAAATCTCTTTCTGCACTCTCCTCGTTTATTTAGTGAGCCCTGCAACAGACCTGCATAGGGCTGCATTTTTATGAACACGGCAGAGTCCAGCTATACAGCAATCAGGAGCTAGTGCAGTGATATTTCATCCTGACAGCCTGAGTACGGCACAGCACTCTTCTTCTCCCCATGCGCGCACGCACACACACACACCCATAAAGCATGCGCACCCCCACAGGGGACCCATAAACCACACCGCCATGGCACCTAGGGGAAGACGAAACACGTTGCACCCTTCCACCGAATAAAGAAAGAGCAGCCCTCTGAATCATATCATCCTCACATGTCACATTCAGTCCGACACTCGTTCCTCTCCCCTTGTCAAACTGAAAAAGAGTGCACCTTTACAGGGGAGCCAATGCATTAGCAGTTATTCCACAGGGCACATCGGCTCCACTGATGCTTTGTTTACGGCTGGAACGTGTGCTGTTGCAGCTGGGCAGGTGAGTGGGTTTGATGGATCCATCAATGTGTGTGAGGGTGACAGATGGGCCCTGGACCAAGCTGATCTCAGATCAGTCAGCAGGCACACACTCACCAAGGGCCGGAAGAGGCCTAAGAAGACAGTCTTACAACATAACAGTGGTTTGGGAAGGCGTGGTTGGCCTTCCTTCTATTGGGTCTGCGCTTCCTAGTCGTCAGCAGAATGAAGAACACTGAATAAGACTTTGTTTGCAGATATTTCCATTGGTGCTGTTGTGTTTTGCCATTTTCTGTAGGATTACCAGAAAATGGCAAATGTTAACCAGCAATAAAGTTGACACCCTTATATGGGATCTTAATGTGTTTGAGATGCCACTGATTACCAACAGCTGCAGCAATAACATCAGTCTAAAGCTGTGTCAAAGCAATCTCCCCGTGACCAACACCAGCCGCCTCCTTCACATCTCAAAACAAATGGTTTGTGTCTGTGTCTAAAAGGCAGCCTCTCCACTTTACTCTGACAAATGTCACCAGCATCCCATCCAGTAACAATCACACAGGCTGCACACAGGTTATGTATGGCTAAGAGAATGTTGCTCTGGTGGAATTATCTGAAAGGGCCACAGCCGTAGACACTGTATTCAAGACTTACAATCTAAGAGGACCTACTCAAAGCTCCTACTCAAGGTCAAATTGAAAAAAAGTCCTTATTATGTAAATTACAACAGTGTGTTTTACATACGAGGTCAACAAGGATATTTGACTTTGATCATCCTCAAAACACATATCAGCTCAATTTCATCTAAGGAGAAAATTATCAAGACTATCGACGCAGGAAGGCAAAACAAACATGATGAAAACATCCCAAGGAAATATAAATTAGCTTTATAATATATTGTTCAATAACATTTACTCCCTCCAACATGCTGTAGGCATTTGAGTGGGCTGCCCTACGTATTGGTGTAGGGGTAGTCGAGATTGAAGCATCTCGGCCATTAAAGACATTCTTAATGGAATTGTAATCCTGTTCAAAATGGGTTTTCACAGTGTGTGTGTGTGTGTGTGTGTGTGTGTGTGTGTGTGTGTGTGTGTGTGTGTGTGTGTGTGTGCATGGGACACATCTCACCAGTCAATTCAATCAAGACATGTTAGTAATATTGTTATATTTGTTGTTAAAATAGAAAAGTAAAAGTTAAAATACACGAATGACTATAACCTCCTTTCCAGGGTGTCTGTTTCTTGTTTTTGATCCAACCACAGAAGACGAGTCTGGGGCTAAGGCAGAACATGAAAGGTCAAGGCCATTGTATGACCTCTTATGCCCCTAACATGGCTGCTAAGATGCAACGTGAAAGGTCAATATTATTGTTTGACCTGTTATGCCATATGTAGGGGTGGCTAAGACGCAACATGAACTCCTCTTCCCCAGGTCCCAAGCAGCCACAGAAACAGAGCGTTGAGATTTAACCAGTGCAGTATTTATTGGCAAGGTCACTTACAGTATTTATTGGCAAGGTCACTTACAATATTTATTGGCAAGGTCACTTACAGTATTAAATTGGCAATGTCACTTACAGTATTAATTGGCAAGATAACAAGGCTAAAAGAAGTGTTGCAGCCGACTCCTACAATTAGTTATACACAGATTGGATGTGTAGATTAGTTATACACAGATTTGATGCGTAGATTAGTTATAAACAGATTTGATGTGTAGATTTATTATACACATATTGGTTGTGTAGATTAGTTATACACAGATTGGTTGTGTAGATTAGTTATACACCAATTTGTTTTGTGTAGATTAGTTATACACAGATTTGTTATGTAGATTAGGTATACACACATTTTTTGCCTATATTAGTTATTGTGGATTGGTTGCCTAGATTAGTTATACACAGATGTGTTGCCTCGATTAGTTATATACAGATTGATTGCATACAGTATGTGCGCCATTCACATATTTAAACAATAAAGCAGTCATGGCATTTTTAAGTACAATTAAAGCAACACACACACACACATACTCACACACAATTAAAGCAACACATATTGTTGAATTATACAGTGGTTTTGCGAAGTAGTGTGGACAGGGTCCACAGAGCTTTTTGGATACGATGATGTTCAGTTGCCATGGCAGTGGGGGTAGCTTGCGCTCTATAGCTATAATGTCAAGATGAACATGGAAGGTGAAAGAAATATGCTGCTCCATCTCTATAATTTATTTACCAGTTTAGTTAGTCTACTTCAGGTACAAGTATTATCACTAAATAGATACACGTTACTCCTACACAGAAGGCGAGCGTTGTACTCTATGTGCCTGAACGATAGGGGGACAAGGCAGAGAACACGGTTTAAACCAAACACCTAAAAAATAGCAACTTTCATCGAATTTTTTCGAAAAAGCTCTCGGAAAGCTTCAGGAAATTTAGGCCGCAACTATCTAAATCCTGGGGGGACTGATCAGCGATGGAAACTTATTGACAGAGTGACGTCAAGTACATGTTCATAACCAGGTCGTCATCAGCATCATGAGTGTTGAAGGTTCCTTTACACTGCGGACATTTTGCCTGCAGCAGTCGACCAGAGAAGTCCACGACCTTCGACTCCTTAGAGCAGAGAGGGCATCTGTACATCGCCGTCTTTAGCCCCTGCAGAGATGACATCAGTTTTGCGCCAATCCCTGGACCGTCACGAGTGTATGCATCTTTCTCTTCCTGTTTCAAGTCATCCAATGTCCAGAATACATCGATAAACTCCAGCCCAAGGACATCAGCACTCCGCACCCTGAAGAAGCCTCCATCTGCCCAGCAGCTGCCCCAGGAGTTCATCAGTCTTAAGCAACCGCTGTTGTAACTGGTCAGGACAACAGCATGGCCTGTATGCTCAGCATTCTGTGGACGCTTGCTGATGTCAATCTCAGACTTAGTAAGTACCCCATCTTTGTTTCTCTTAAAGAATTCTGAGAAGGACTTCCACTCAGGGACTGTAAGCCGAAATATGGCGATCGCTGGCCGTTTGGCAGCAACAGCCTTCATGGCACCAAGAACATCTACCTTCTCGCACCTCAGACGAAACTCGGGACACACCTCTCGTAATACTTGCAATGTGCTGGCACCGTGCTCACCATACTTCTGAATCAGTTTGTGGCGGATGTCGAAGAAATCTGGGTATCCACCACGGCGTCCCAGAATGCGCTTCATGGCCAGGTGGAGAACAGCAGCAGATGCGTTGGCATAACATGTGCCACCTTTCTGTTCCTTGGCACCAAAGCCCTGGTTGGCCTGGTTGATGTAGAGATCCAGAGAAACAGTTGCTAGGACGTCTGCCAGTGCATCTTGGCAACAGACTACGTTCCTTGCGAGGTCACAGACATCTGAGACGATATCAGGGTGGTTGACCTGCCAGAAGAGTCTGGTTTCATTATTTGTTGTGTCGATTCTCCACCCTCTCTTTACAAAAACTGTTCGTGGTATCAGCTGGGTTTGTAGAGTAGAGCTCAGTCGAAACATGAACTTCGCAGGGCCTTCCCAGCTCTGGTCTGCGATGCTATATAGCCTTAATGGATCAGATATGGATCGATCAGTGATGAAGCAGCAGACTGTTGTAACACCCAGATCAGATAACGCTTTGCTTGGTGGGTTGTTCCCATCAGCTGGCATGCCATCAGACAGCACAAAGAGCAGCTTGTGGTGTTCCTGATATTTTGAGAGGGCAAAGAAATCCCTGGCATGGTTTAAGGCCTTAATCAGTGGAGTGCCACCAAATATAAATGGCTTCACAGCTTCCATGAGCTCATCTACTCGCCCATCAGAGAGCTCTGCATCTCCCACACAGCCGTGGAGTATTTCATGAGCCTCCTGTACCTCCATGACTGCTGCTTGTCCAATGCTGGCCAAGACACTATTCTTTACCAGCTCCATTCCCTTTTCAATCACCTCTGTGATTGAATCACGAGTAGCAAACTCCTGTGCAGGTAATCCAATGAAATTCAAAACACGCATACCGCCAAATAGACCTTCTTGTACATATGAATCAACGCTGTGTCTGAAGAACCTACACTGCTCTGGCAAACAATCATTTATAAATGTTCTGCTGAAGCTTGGGTCATGCTTCAACTTGTTCAAAATCAGTTCTGCATTGTCATAACTAACAGCATCGAGTAAGACATTCATTTTAGCCCATGTGCGAACTCTAGGTGCACCATTTGTTTCAAGGATTCTCAGTGCTTGCTCAAGAATCTCCTCTTTACTGCGACCAGAGGGTTTGGAGGGTTTAGAGTTCTTAAGTGTATTTAACATGTCAAATACTCCTGTTCCGGAGGATCCTCCAACTCCTATAGTGAACACACTGTTGGACTTGGAGACGTCGTTCTTTATGAGGTCATCCACCACTTTAAAAATGGACCTGGCCCAGCTTCCCCCCTTCTGGTCCACCCGTCCACCAATACTCCGCTCCATAGAACCGGACACGTCCAGCAGCACTCCTGTCAGCACCGACATGGTTCTTTAGCAAGGGATTAGTTCTGAAACACACAAACAAAATGGTTTGTGTTTTGCCTTGGCCTGATTTTTTCTTTGCATTACCGAATGTAAGGCTTTGCAGCTCTCTGTTCAAATCGCACAGTCAAAATGAATTAGATGAAAAATGGGTTTGAATGGGTTTCACTTTTAGGTTGACATGACAGTAAAACTGTATCACCAGTATTCATTTGTGGATTTTTTTTCAAATGCTTACATTTTTTTTTTTACTTGTCCTCTTTTTTTCAAAACTTAACGGTAACACTTTATTTGATGATGATGATGATGATGAACTTTATTGGTTCGTCGCAGTTTAAAAACTAACTGAAAAACCAATGTACAAACATAATTAATCAAGACTAATCACAACATTAAACAATATAAACAGATATTCTGACAAATGTACAATAGACAATATCATACTAAGGATAAAATATCAACATACTGTATACTACAAATGACCACAGTGGTTTAACAGACGTGTCAGATATGGTATAGGCGAGTTACTGTATCTCAGTTTGTTAGCCTTCAGAATGCTGAGTTTGTGTGCATTTCTGGTGCTTCTACCTGAGATGTCAGATCCGAGCTTCGGCAACCAGTGTGCAGATTCAGAGTTCAGAAGGGGTGTGAATAAGAGTGACATGACACTGTCATGGCACTGTCATAATCATGACATGACACATGAAAGGATGTTTATGAATGTTTATGAATATTGTCATTAGGTGTCATTCGGTGAATTGTGTAATTTCTTATGCAAGGTTGTTTGTAATGTCTTTGTTATGACAACTTGACATTAACTGAGACAAAATAACCTCACATAATATCATAGAAGGCCTAATTATAAAACTTGAAGAAAATATTTAGCTTTATGTGAGGTTGTCTTGCTGCTGCCTCTCCAGTGCACCTGTTGTCACTTTCATTTGCACAATAACAGGGGATGTTGATTAATAATTGCTTATGCTTCCTCACTGGACAGATTGATATCCCTGAAGTGCCTCAAAAAGTTAATGTCAAGCCCTGAAATCCAGTGTCCAGAGATATAATTAATTACCTGATCGACACTGGAGTTTGTCTTTTGCCACCGACATGCGCAGTTGAGCCTGCTTGCGTAACTGCTATGAAAAAAATCAAAGATCTGAAAAAAAGATGGTAATAAATATATAAATATAGCATTATATAATTATATAGCTGAATCCATTTACCGACATAAATAAATAAATACATTTATTTATTTCAAAATGACATTTTTGTCATTTGTCATTTTTGACATTCATTTCATGGGACTTTTATTTCCTAATGCCAAACTATTTATTTGAAACTTTTACACACCACATTTATTTCCACATATATTTCCAAACCACATTTATTTCCACACCACATTTCTTCCTGTGCTGTATTTATTTCCGATCTCACATCCAAACGAGAGGGGCGTGGTTATCTTCAGACCAACGCAGCTCCACACAAGATCGAAGGCAAATAGGGACACCCTGATTCGGTAGATTCTACCTATGTATTTATCTATTTATTTACTTATTTATTTAATTATTTAATTTTGACTAACTCGGCGTTCCACACTATAATAGTCAGCTAGCCTATATTTAATAAAAACCAGAGTAACACAACAAATCTATCGTTGTGTACTTTTGACCGACCCGTTACTTTCGTCTCAACTTACGGGGTCGAAAGAAACAATGTGCAACTTGTGTTCAAAATGGAATTATACTGAAGTTGTTCGACATTTGTACAAAATACCACCTGCCTGGTATTGATAGACCACACTGGTGAGTTATTGACCCAAGCAAAAATATATCTGTCTAAAACATTGTCTTTTAAAATCAAGTTTTTCTGAAAGATTGTACTTTCGCCCCTGCCCTCCCCTATAGTTAGTTAAATGTAACTTTGAATTATGTTACCATTACACATTCATCTGTTGTCTTGTAGGTTTTAGACAAGAGCTGAGAAACGTTCCCTTGTTACACCTGTAACTGCTTCCTCAAAAGATATTTGAATTAGAGAACGAATAGCCTACACGTGACGATTTAACAATGCCTTCGAGTGATTAATGTAACGTGATTATAACCGATTTCAATTGTAACTAACCGAATACAATCCCGCATATTTTGGACTCTTACAGTACAGTAAGTGCACGTGTCTAAGCGATGTTCGGCAGGAGGCTCAGGACAAATCAACCTATGTACACACGCCCTAACATATAGGCTGCAGTTCTCCATTACGCCTCAACACATTTTTTATTGTAAAAGAATTCCTTACCTCAAATACGCAGCTGTATGTCCTCCCAACTTCTTACTCAAAAGCAGATGGTCTTTTATACAAAACAGGGTCTCACTCTCAGGGTTGGGAACAGACTGTCAATTGGCGGAGTAACACTCACGTGATTTCTGTGAAATCTGCTAGCGTTTATAGTATCTCGGGCACAAGGAGGGGTGGGTTTGAAGTTGATATCAAAAGGATGGGAAAGATAGAATTGGCGTTAGCGATATGTATTTATTTAGGCCATATTAGGGTTAACTAAAATTTAACTTGTCTATTTGTTTTTACCATATTATCCATCACCAAAACAATGTATGGAAGCAGTTTATTTAGAAGGCCATTTGTCAAATATTTCTGCTGGATATGGGCTCACCCCCTGGGCTTGTGTGTGCGTGTGTGTTTGTGTGTTTGTGTGTGTTTGTGTGTGTGTGTGTGTGTGTGTTTGTGTGTGTGTGTGTGTGTGGAGTGATGAGACCAGAAGCTCCCCAGGGTACACACACACACACACTCGCTCTCTCACAAACGCTCTCTCACAAACACACTTTCTTACACACACTCACTGCTATACCAAATTATCTTATAACATTTACAAATAAAAATCCTCTAAACGCAAAACAACAGAAAATATCTACTCACAGACAAATAATGACCAAAGTTCACACGGTCAGCGTGGGTTTTGCTTGAACTTTACTGGAGCGACTTTCAACATGTAAGGCTTAAAAGTTTGTTCTGGTTGAACAAGTGGTGTGATATATGACTTACTGCAGGGGCTCTCAACCTTTTCTATGCCACCTATTCATATTTGAAAAGGGTGGAGCCTAACAGACACCCCTCTTATTTGAGGAATCTGGAATGGAATCTTTATGGAATCTATATTCCATTCTAATAAGCGATTGTCATGTGTCATAAAGAGCAACATCAGCACCTGCTACAACAGGTGCAAGCTTAGAAATGAATACACTAGATTAGAACTCTAGATTAGGGGTCCTGAGGTGCAGTTGTTGTTCGACCACACCCCAAAACAGAGACAGCAGGTGAAGATAAATAACCATTATCAGTGAAGTGTTCTTCCTCTCCAGCTGTGGCTGGTAGTGAACCACAACCACCCTGCCAAGAACACTTTAGTGTAAAGATTTAAGTAAGCCACAACAAATCTAGTAAACACGCACCTCTTTGATCTCACTTCCTGTTGTGCCGTACAGAACACATAGCTCAGAATAGAATGGACGTGCCACAGAACCTCCATGTGGAATGAGCTGTCCCTGGCGTCCGAACACCTGGGAGAAGGCGGACGAGTGGCTGCAGGTGAGGGTGTCCTCCATGGCTGTCCTGTCCCGCTGGCCCACGCCGCGCACAAGGAGACGGAGAGGGAAGGAGGGGATGGGGGATGAAGGTCAGCAATACTGCGTCGGATCGCTTTGAGGGGGTGGGGGGCTGAGTCAGGAGCTGGTTGCTGGGGCGATATCTCTCCTGGATTCTGGTGGTTGGGTGGTGACTGCTCTCTTCCTGACCTCTCCTCTGGATGCTGGTGCTACTGCCTCGTAGCCCAGTCCTCCTTCTCCTCTCTCTCTCTCTGACACGTGCTGCGCTGCTCACAGCTCAGTGGGTTTGATGGATCCATCAATGTGTGTGAGGGTGACGGATGGGCCCTGGATCTCAGATCAGTTGAGCACACACTCACCAAGGGCCGGACAAGGCCTAGGAAGAGAGTCTTACAACATAACAGTGGTTTGGGAAGGCGTGGTTGGCCTTCCTTCTATTGGGTCTGCACTTCCTAGTTGTCAGCAGAATGAAGAACACTGAATAAGACTTAGTTTGCAAATATTCCCATTGGTGTTGTGTTTTGCTATTTTCTGTAGGAATACCAGAAAATAGCAAATGGCAAATGTTAACCAGCAATAAAGTTGACACCCTTATATGGGATCTTAATGTGTTTGAGATGCCACTGATTACCAACAGCTGCAGCAATAACGTCGGTCTAGAGCCGTGTCAAAGCAAACTCCCCCATGACCAACACCAGCCACCTCCTTCACATCTCAAAACAAATGGTTTGTGTCTGTGTCTAAAAGGCAGCCTCTCCACTTTACTCTGACAAATGTCACCAGCATCCCATCCAGTAACAATCACACAGGCTGCATACATGTATGTATGGCTTAGAGAGTTGTTGCTCTGGTGGAATTATCTGAAAGGGCCACAGCCGTGGACACTGTATTCAAGACGTACAATCTAAGAGGACCTACTCAAAGCTCCTACTCAAGGCCAAATTGAAAAAAGTATTTATTATGTAAATTACAACAGTGTGTTTTACATACGAGGTCAACAAGGATATTTGACTTTGATCATCCTCAAAACACATACCAGCTCAATTTCATCTGAGGAGAAAATTATCAAGACTATCGACGCAGGAAGGCAAAACAAACATGATGAAAACATCCCAAGGAAATATAAATTAGCTTTATAATATATTGTTCAATAACATTTACTCCCTCCAACATGCTGTAGGCATTTGAGTGGGCTGCCCTACGTATTGGTGCTGAAGGGCCGAGGAAGCAGTGATGACTGTAAACACCGCTGAGAGCTCCCCTCCAGCACACAGGAGGACCACCTGGAACAGAGGCCTCTCACCTCCACCAGGAAGATCGACTCAGAAACAACCTGTAGTCAGTTACATGAGCATGATAGCTGGACAAGGCTGGCCCTGCAAGAAACTTAAAAAATAAAATAAACGTTGAAATCAACCCCTGCACCTCCCCCTCTTCCTCCCACCTAAATGGATTGTAAATGCATTTCTATAAAATCGAGTGACAGAACGTAGTCCGTCTAGGGTCTTAAATGGTGAAATGTTAAGAAATGTATTGCTGACTTGCTTATTCTCTGGGGTCAACCAGGTTTCACAACAGAATTTAACACATTCCATTGTTCACATTTAAAAACTATAAATCATTTCAGGTTTCAAACAGATCAAAATCAATCCAGAATTTGGCAGAGACATTGCTTTTTAAAGTGCTTTCCAACAAGATGGGGCTAATTATACTTATTATTTATGACACATTAAAATGTAAATGTTCACAAAAATGAAAAGAATGAATGGATAAATGGCAGTGTATCCTTTTCCCTGTACTGTATGCTACTAGGAACTAAAACAATCTTTCCCCTTTACTTTTATAAAAACAGTCCAAGTTGTCCTTTTCTAGCTGCAGGTCACACACATAAGCCAAATGACAAACATGACAAAAATATGTCAGTAAGAAAACATGTATGTACACATACATATGCAAACTCACACACACTTGTTCCTGAGGACCAATGTAGCAGTTAGAAAAAAAAAATGCTCTTTTCAGCCCACCCCTCAACAATGTATTCTCTTTAGAGATTAAAATCAAACATACATAATCATTTGTAAATCATGGTATTAAAGTGGGTGTGGGCCACAATATGGGATGCAGAGAAAGAGAACAGGGCCCCGTCTAGTTACACTGTATACTCAGAACATGCATCAAGATTTGTCCAAATGATGAAAACCTCACCTAGCAAACAGGAAGTACGGAGTAGAAAGACCAGAGACTACACCAGTTTTGGAACTGATACGTGATTGCCATTTGCAATAGGATTACCTTCTGAACCATAACGGAAACCCCAATGTCAATGTTTTGGGTCAAGTACTAATGTACAATATATATCTCTCTCTATATATTTTTCTATATATATATTCTCATTGTCATTTACAGTTTGTATATTTATTTCAGCAAAACTGTCTTAGTCCAGACTATTAGGAAGATGAGTGTCAGAGGCCTACTTCTCAGCAGCCAACGAGACACGAGAGGGGAAGCAGTCAGAGTTCAATTCCTGTCACTTTTTCTTGTGACTAAGCATGTCCCGTGCCAACGTCTTCCTCGAAGGGGAAGGTTTGTTCAGCGGTGATTCTCTGGGGAATCTCCGCCCTATCCACTTGCTCCCTGCTGTACTCATGATGAATAGGAATCATGGCTCATTTCTGCAGAGACTCCTGGAGCATAAAAACAACTGTTCAGCGACTTAGAATTTCAAATATTGTATAACCTCAAACAAAATCTGCACATGCATCTACAATGCAAAGTCATCATAATAAAATACAAACATTAAAAACACAGTGACTGACTGTTATTACCTTAGGGTCTTTGGGCTCTTGGCTGGACAGCTCTTCTGTCTTCACCTCCACAGGACCTGCGAAGCTGGCCAACTGAAGGCTTCTGGTGACTGGCCCACCTGCCCGCTCCCGCGCCCTCAGGGAGAAGCGCTCTCCCTGGACCTCTTTTTTAACCTGGGTCTGGGACTGCTCCTGGGGAGACTTCCCTTCAGACACCTTCTTGGATGCCACCTCCTTGCCCACTCGCCCCATCCTCCCAGCCGGACGAGGCGCAGGTTCACTGGTGGGAACATCAGAGGATGATGGGGTGGGAGGCAAGGACTGGGCGTGGCCCTTTCTACCCTTCTTCCCGGGCGGAACCACAGCAGCTGGGAAAGAAGCTGGCCTCTTGGGACGCCCTGCGGCTTTCCCTTTGGTGGCCTGGGGGGGCTCGGCTTCCGGGGCCCCCGAGCTGCGAGCCCGGGTCTTCCTCAGGGGTTTGGACCCGGGCTCGGGCTGCTGGAGCTCAGTGTCTGTGGCTCTCCTACGAAGGCTCATGTTTTTGTCTGATGCTGCGTCGGCCCCGGCTCTCTTGGCCTCCGCAGCCCCCCTCTTGCCCTTTTTGGCAGCAGGCTTCATGGGGCAGCTGACTGCTATGTGCTTGCTAAGGCTGGCAGGGTAAGTAAACTCCCGGCTGCAGTGAGGGCAGACATGAACTTCCTGCTGCGGTGGCGCCGGCTGTGGCTCTTCCTCCTCCTCCTCCACTTTGACGAAGGTTTTCCTGACCGAGGCAGCGGATTTGTTCCTCTGAGTGATGGCCTTTTGGACCAGCTGGTTCTTCTTCTTGCTAAGGGAAGTCATCCTGGTTTTGCCCGTGGCCTCCTGGTTAAAGTTCAGCCTCTTAGGCTGCCCCATCCTGCGGAAGGCATTCTGCCCAATGCTGCCGGCGACTGCGGCGGTGGCGGCTGGCGACAGGACTCCGTTCTGAGGCTTGACGATCTGCCGGAGGGGGATGGGGTTCTTCTTGGGAGTGTAACGCCTCTTGTCACTGGCGTTGGCACAGGCCAGGATGTGCTTGTGCAGCTCGGGCATGTTGTCAAAGCTGTTGCCGCACTTAGTGCAGCGGATGGCCGTGCTGAAGGTCTGGGGGATGTTGTGAGTGGTGAAGTTGGTGGCCGAGGCCACCGAGGTGGCGTGCGTGCGGTTGTGGTAGGGGAAGGGCGGAGGCTTGAAGCTGGGATAGTGCTGATTGATGCCCAGACGTACGTCGGGGCCTTTGGGCTTGCCCCCCTCCGAGGCCATGATCTTGATGGTGGTGTAGAGCTCCTCGGTTGGGTCGTCGCCACCCTCGTCCCCGTGCTTCCCGTTCACGCTTGGCTCTTCCTCCGCCACGATGTCCATCCCCTGGGACTGGGCTTGTTCCGAGGACTCTGGCGTGGGCACGTCCGCGGAGCTCTCCTCCGTGGCCTTGCCAGGGTCCGTGTAGTTCTGGGGCCTCAGCTTGCCGCTCTCCACGGCCGCGTGCGTGCACTCCTGGTTGGGGTGCAGGTCGGTCTGGTGTTGCTGGAGGTTGCAGAGGAAGGCGAACTCCTTGCGGCAGGCCGAACAGACGAAGATGCGGCCCACGCCGTGCAGGGCCGTGCGGTGCTCGAGCAAGGCGGCCGCGTCCCCAAACAGCTGGACGCAGAACTCGCACTTGTACGGCCAGTCGGCAGCGTGCGCCACGATGTGCCGACTCAGCTCCTTGATGGAGCGGAAAGGCCCGTCGCACACGTTGCAGACGAAGCTCTTGCTGAAGGCGTCACCGCCGCCGTCCTCCTGCTCCTCAACCTCCGTCGGTTTGCCGACCGGAGGCAGGGCGCCGTGGGCCGTGTCGGCGTGGCGGGGCTCCTTCTTGATCACGGGGGGCGATGGGCGGTCTGACAGAGCAGGGGGAGAGGCTGAGGGGCCAGACAGGGACTCTGACAACACAGAAAGGTCAGAGTGCTGGGATTTAGTCTCTGCTACTGATGCTGTGTCTTTATTGACTTTTCCATTCAGCAAACTGCTGCCGTTTCGAGTCCTCATGGCCACCCCAGGCTCTGTCGTGGACAGGTCCAGAGAGATGGCCTCTCGAGGACTGGGCTTGGACTGTCCGTTGCGGAGATCTCTGACTGGGTCAGGGGTGGGGTCGGGTGACTGGGCCATGAGCTCGTCCTCGCAGGGATCTTCCCCTAACGATGTCTCCTCTGTGTCGGACACAGGCTTAGATGACGGCTCTTCGTCCCCATGGTCGACGGACGTGGGCGACATTTTAGGCGACAGGACCGGAAGAGATCTGAACGTGGAGCAGTCGGAGGGCTGAGAGTGAGGGGAGCTGGGCATGCCTTGTGGTGAGGGGATGGTGGGCAGGACCGGGGGAGGTGGTGTGGGACATGTCAGGCTGGTGCTGGGCGAGGAGGGGTTCATGGTGACTGGAGTCAAGGATGGAGGAGAGGGGTTGGCCGAGTCGGACACAATGTTGGGTGAGGTACTATGAGAACAGGTGCCTGTGCCACTACCAGCAGTGTACTGTGAATCTGGGCTTCCCAGGTTTAAGGATCCATCGTCTGCAGAGGTTGTTAGCCCGCCATACTCACTCATCAGAACCTTCTCCAGCATGCTGGTGTTGGGCTTCTTTTTCTTGGCCGGAGGCTGAATTGCCGTTGGGATGCCCTTTGATTCCAGTTCTGCGGCTCCACTCTTGCGGTGTATGCTCAGATCCAGCACCGATTCCCCCGATGCCTTGTTAGAGCTCTCATTTCTCCTTCCGACAGAGCTGGACAAGTCTAGAGGCTGCTGATTACACGAGTTCCCCCCACTACTGCTCGATGCAGGCCAGCCACGGGTGTCCTTCCCTGAGGGGCTCATAGTTTCCCTGTCATCTTTGCTGGTGAGACTCCAGGCAGTGGACAGGTTGAGGTTTTCCAGCTTTGGCACCTTGAGGGTGTAGGAGCTCCCAGACCCAGATCCCGCCTCGCTCCTTGCACTCTCGCCTTTGAGAGCGGGGCTGAGGTGAGGAGACGAGGGAGGGGAGGCCGTTCTCCTCTTGAATCTCCCCGAGCCTCCGGGCAAGGATGTGACCGACACCGGGGCAGTGTGGCTGTCTGTTATCAGGGTGATGGTGGGTTTATGGCTGTCCTGGGTCTGGAGGAGCTGTTTGAGCTTAGGGGACAGGTAGATGGTTTTCTCCTTCTGGAACAGACCTCCCATCAACAGGGTGGAAGAGGAAGAGGTGGAACAGGAAGAGGAGGTGGAGGAGTTCCCAGTATCGGTCTCCATTTTCATCCCGGGCATGAGAGGGGGTGTGGACGTCCTCCGTTTCGAGGTGGACTGGCCAATGAAGTTGGAGACCTGGCGAACCGAGCCAGTTCTGGTGTCCACTTTAAGGGCCTGACAGATGTCACTGGGGCTGAGGATCACCGTGTCCAGACCGAACAATGCGGCGGAACTGGAGTCCACCTCGATCACGTCACAGCTACTGACTGAGCTGGTGGACAGGATCTTACCATCGATGTACAGGCTGAGGTTCTCCGAGATGTTTTTGGAAATGTCGACGACGTAGTCGTCCCGGTCCGCCTCGTCCTCGGTGTCGGCACTGGGGACGTAGACGAGCGGCGGGCTGGTGCTGGGGGACTCATCAGGCTGCTGGGGCGGGGTGGGGCTCTCCTGCAGGAGCATGCCTTTCCTGCGGACGCCCTTGGGCAGTAAGTGGCGCTCGTGGATCCTGCGCTGGTGCCTGCGCATGTTGGTGTGAGTGCCAAAGGCTTTGTTACAGTACTTACAGGGATGAAGCTCTTTCGATTCTCCGTTCTCGTCCACGATGAAGGGCCGGTCTCCATCGACTGAATCCTTCCTAACCATCTCAGAGTTCGGCAAAGGCGTGGCTGGGATTTGAAAAGGAGACCGCGCGACCACGTGGTGGCCCGAAGCTGTGACGCGGTCAGGACTCGAACCGTCGACCTGGGCTCTGGGACTGAGCAGGGTAGCGGTGCCGGCTAGAGAGCCGGGCCTCTTCTTTGACACGTTCTCATGTCGGCGCTCGTGCCGCCTTCGTCCAACCTGGGAGCCGAATGACTTTCCACAATAGCGGCATTTGAAGGCGTGCGTTTGCTGGTTCACAGTGGCGTGGATGTGGATATGGCGCTCGAGGCCCTGTTTGGTGGAGAAGTGGCGCTCGCAGTGCTGACAGGGGTGCGCCTCATCCTGGGCATCACCCTCAAGGTCAAGGTCGGGGTCAGGGTCTGCCTTTGGTTCAGGTCTCGTTACAGAGAAGGGGGCTGTCTTTGTGTTACACTGAGGGGGAGGGACCCCAGTCATCCCCCCTTCCTCCTCCTCCTCTTCCTCCTCCTCTTCCTCCTGAGGGGGGGTGCTATGGCTTTGTGTCAGGTCAGGCAGCTCCAGGCTCTCCTCTGGCTCAGCCACGGCTACAGGCTGCTGAGGCTCCCCTGGACCCTCATCCTGTTCAACTTCCTGCTTCTCTTCCATTGTGAAAGCCTGGACCTGAGACAGAGAGGAGTCTGGAGACGGCTTGGGCGAGGGCTCCACAGCCTCCTGGGAGGGTCCTGGAGATGACTGCCTCTCCTCCTCATTTGGACCTGCATCAACAGTAGAGTAATGTGTCAAAATACATGTGAAAATAGTACACCAAAACAATAACACATAAAACAAATGCTGTTGTTTAACAAAACTGAAACAGAAAGAAAGTTAAAGTCTACAGACAGTATTTGGGTGTTTGGTTTGGACCCAGATAAATAAATGATGTGCCATATAAACAAAACATGGATGACGGTGATGTCTATTCATCCTGGTGGGGAGAACACACCATCCTCTGTGTCCCACATGTCAGTGGTGGCAGACTGAGTTCCTCCTGTTCGCTTGGGTCCTCGGAATCCACCCCAACCAGTCTGTCTGGCTCGCACCACTAACTTTCCTCGAGCTAGGTGGAAAGAGAAACCCACAAAGCATCCACTTTTCAATTAAGCAATTCTGACAAATTCCACTGATTATACAGCATGAATAAGACATGCAATGCGTGGGATTTATTTTGTTTATGTTACTACACAGGGACATTTGTCTACACAGGTAGACATTTTCAGGTATACATTTGATTCATGTTGGCTTTGGTAGGGTATTTCTTGTTGCAAATACTAACCAGAATGAACTTAAACCAAACTTGAGTTAATATCAAAGCATTTACGTTTAGATTTTAATAAGGACAGCAAAATATATTGCTTCAGTCAATCAGGACTAATTAAAAATACAACTTGAATGCATGCAAAATCAGTATACGCCAAGTAATGCTATAGAATAATACTGTAGTGACTACAAAATACATTATGCTCCCTGGAGTTGCTGTGACAACAAGGTCATCTGGCCTAGCCTACAAAGCCTGATTCATGCCACCCAGGAACACATGCTGCAGCTCAGTCATCTGACCTGTGCCGTCAAAGGCTTTCTGCAAGCTAAAGCTGCAGGAAAGTCATTCAAATCTCATAGCCAAAATGTCTGAAATCTGCAAACATTTAGGCAAAGTAATCTGGCCATAACCACAGGCCCACTGACTGATTACATTTAAATAACATATTATAATATCTCCAGAAAAGTTACCTATTGTAGTTTCTCAACACACAGTATTTTTTCTATTCTGATCAAGTCAAGCTGCAAGCTTCCTGTTACCATGTAAGCTTTGTAAAAAGAATCAACAGTCTAGTATGCACCAATTATACCATGCCACTTTTTTTTGCCAGATATTACTGTAAAGTTTGGGGTTGTAAAGTAGATTTCACGATGAAACGACTAGCAGTGCAACAAAACACTCCATCGTGCCTTTGTATTGTGGAGAGGAAGGGTGGGACTTCAGGGCTTGTGCAACTTCATTCTGGGCCTAGTATCCACAAGCTAACTTCATGCTACTTCAAATTTGCATTTGTTTCGGTTGACAACGTTAGCTAGCTTATTCTCTAGTAGGTATGCAAGTAAACAAAGAAGACAATCTACTCCGTTTCACACCTTCATCTGATATAATAATTATATGGCACGTTAAACGATTAACAAGCCAAGTTAGACGTCAGTCTTCGAAAGTCTTAAATAGGCTAGATTATGTATTGTAAGCCTATTTATATACAAAATAAAAGTATATTCTTACAAAAAAGCACAAAGACATAACTTTGAAAGACCACTTGGTACATAGATCATCGCTTTACTTGACCGATATCTACGGATCAATAATTTACTTGACTGAGCACCAAGACCAGTTTGCCATCATCTCCCCCCTACCTTGCACGGGATGTCTGGCACGTCCGTGCATGACCTGGCCCGTTAGCTCGCTAACTAGCTTGACATCCACCCTCCGAGAATCGAGTGAGACAGACGATACCTTGCGAGGCCAACCCTCCCAGGCCTTCTTGATAAACCATCACATCCATGCTACTAAGTAGCAAGGAAGTCGCGCAAAGGTTCCAGTAATTAGGAACTCTTGAGAAAGGTCACATCCCTCGGAACGTCACGAGCAATTTGTGCTGGTCAGCTAACCTGCTAACTAGCTAGTTACCTGGCAAAGTGTTGTCACTGTTTACATAGCCAGGTACTAGCTGGCAAAAACAGAAGTGTTCATGCGAAAAAGTTATTTAGAAAAGCACAGAGTCCGAGTATCATGACCAGCTCTCAGATTTAGCTGTACTGGCTTCTAGCTAGCGCTTGGATTCAACTTCGACCGGACTAAAGCTAGCTAGCTGTTAGCTACAACTGGCTAAAGACCACATTTCGTTCGATTGCTATTCTTTGCAAGCTCGTTATCACATTTGTGAAATGGGTAAATAGGTGAATAACAACGTATCTGTTGCCGTATTTCTTATTTGGTTGTTTAAACAACTCACCTCGTTTCGCCCTGGGTGAGTTTTTCTTGCACAAACTGCTGGCCTTTTCTTCCTCCAATGCAGCTGTTATCTCGGGGTTGTCTTCCCCACTGTACCAGACTAACAACTCTTCACCAGGTCCTATTGGCTGTCACAAAAAAAGGATGAGAAAACGCACCAATCAGAGTAAATCTTGCTGAAAGACAGGAGGGACCCCTGTGTGTCTGTCCAATCAGTGGGGGATGTAACTCTTTACATTTTGGGACACTTCTGACTGAACTAAAGCAATTTATCAACCCACTGTATGACTTATGCCATACAAAATCACACTGACATTTGAAATATATAAGCATCACTTTGAAAACATTTCTGAAAGAGGTAAATAGTTGAACAATCATTATGTCTGTCACATATCTTAACAACCAGTAAAGATAGCATCTTGGAAACAGGTATAATTTATTTTCATGGCTGGTAAGAAGAAATTCAGTTTGGGTTGAAATGTGCACACAAACTGTAATATTTCTCATTTGCATCAGTAAGTACTATGCTAAAACTCTGATAGATTACGGTACCCACATCTCACCAATACGACTTTGATTGACAGAAGAGGGTCTTAGTATTATAGCTCTGGGTAAGCTCTTCCAAATACGGTGCGGAATGTCATCCAGAGTTTCTACTGTCTCACCAGCACCAGCCATGGTTACCTAATGAGCAAACATGCACAATTTCAAGAAGCAAATTCAAAAGCACCACAGACTGCTGCAGATGGCCTGGATCATGATCCAGCGTTCACCCTGCTGTTGTACAAGAAGTATTACACATTTAAGTTCAAGGCTGAATGAAATGTATTTCCCTGTCTCAGTTTTGGCTCTGACCTTGGTGAAGGAAGACTGGTGAGAGATGTGTATTTGATGTACTGGTGAGACATTGGTCTCATAAAGTGTAGCATTCAAACCTTATGGAAGTTGGCAGAGCCACTGTGCAGATTAGCCACATGGACCTTCACATCATTACGAGCTCCTATAATTACCAGTGTATTACTGTACAGGTGTCAAACAAGTGTTAACAATTTTCACTATTCACAATTTTCTGTAGTTTAGGCTCAGGAGTAAATCATTCAAGAAATTGTTAACAAGGTTTTGAGAGGAGATTTAGTGTGCTCTCCTCTTAAAAAAAAATTGAAGGACAACTTGCAGTTTCCGCATCCTGTGGAAAGCGCACACACAAATACGCACACGTAAACGGGATTGCAAACTGGTCAGGTAGAAGTTGAAACTTTGTGTTTGATGATTTGTTATTTGCAACCATTTTTTAAGAGCCTCAACGCTGCTTTTTGTTTTCTACGTGTTACATGTAGGCCTATTTTGTGACCTATTCTGTTTGTGCTCACGGTATTCACGTATTTGAAAACTGGAATTTCTTTTAGGATCAATAAGATACCTCTCCATCGTCAAACTGTCCATTTGATGGGCTGTACGAACATCGCAAAATGCACTTGACCATCCTCTCAGCGAAGCAGGCCAGACCTACAAGAAGAACTATTCTAACAAATGAAAGATGATATTGCCAAAATCTTGATAGAATGACGCAGGAGCGTAGCAGTTTGACTGTCAGGTTTTGTGCATTCAGCATCGGTGGTTGCAACATATCGGACAAAGAGAACTGTCACACATAATGGTTTAAAAGCAATGATAACAGCCTACGTTTATACATTAAATAGTTTGAGAAACGGCATTCTAGGCCATACACTAAGCTATATGTTTAACAACAGAATCATAAATGATCACATTGGCTTAAGACAATTGAAATTGCATAAAATTGGATGCAACACTAACATGAAATGCAAGACATGTTGGCAGGACTGAGATGCCTTCTGCTTCGGAAATTGACAAAAATAAAGTTTACAAACAACCAGTTTCGTCCTCTTTACGTGATATCCCTAAAAAGAGGAAATTCATTAAAACCGAGCAATATTCGTGAAAACTTATGCAAATATTTTGGAGAGCCAATACATAAATAAACGCAACAAACCGTGCTTTATATTGTTTGACGGCATCTAGCATTGTAGCCTATATAACCTTATCACTGCATCGGATAAGACGTTTTTGGATTTCCATCGTCGCCTACAGGGTTCATTGGGATAGTCATCTTTACAATTTTCTCACATACCTGTTATATTTTGCCGGCACTTGTTATATGTGGTCTACCTGTTTTCCATCCGCTGAAAATGGCGGATGGAGACTTGAGTCGAATGGCTCTTCTATCTACTCTCCTTTGGATCTAGAGTTGAGAGGCCGCTCGTGCAACCATCACTATTTGGCAATGTTCAGTATCCCACTGTGACCACTGTGACGATGAGTCCGGGGAAAGTTTCAAATAAATCTGTTGCAAAAGATTGTTGAGAGTGACACAATATTCTCCACGGGCACTCTAATGCAATCAACCTGCTATCTGCTTTAGAATAGTGCTTAGTAATGTTTTTAGCCCATGATAAGACCATTTAATTTACCTGCTTAAATATGAAAAGATCACACAGACTGGTAATGTTTATGCATATCTAATGTCAGCATCCTACTGTATAGGTTTGTGGTGGAATTTTCTATGATTGAATGTCTGAAGTCAGAAGAATTTGTCTTTATCTGTTTATTCTTGAAATCAAGGAGGAGCAGTTCCAAAACAGTATCATAAATGATGTCTGCAGTAGAAGGGCTCTCTAAAGGTGTCATGATCTGAACACTCTTTTATACAGTAATTCCAGACAGTTACATCATTAGTTCAATAGTTCATGTCTATCAAAAGAGGAATCATCAATAACAGAAAGTATAAAAGGGAAATAGGTTGCAGAACTGGATACAGATGCTCAATATTAAAAAACAGAGCTTGAGACGACAGAAGCAGAACTTGTCAGCAAAAACACCCCTGGAGTATGGGCAAAACAACCAGGGTCAAACAGTCAAATTGTTAGACGTTTGTCAGCAAACGGAAACTTAAGCAATACTGTCTTAGGCTAAAAGGTTATGCCATTTTTACAGAAGTTAAAACCTCAGCAATAATTGTTCTAGGCCAAAGAATATTATAGACATCTTAAAGAATAGTAATTTTCTATTACAATTCCCCCCTTTTGATCAAACCCTTGATCAACATAAAAATTATATAAAACAAAGAAAATACAACTAGATGGAATACATCAAATGTGTTACCCTTGTTACAGTTGAAAACACTTCATCATTAACCAGTAGAATAAGCAAAAGCTGGTTTTGCGAGACATAGACGTCTCTGAGTGTTTGAGCAAGCAGAAAAATATACAGAACAATTTTTTACCATCTACCCGGAAGGGCAGAGAAGACACAAAGGTGTCCAACAAAAATGGAAATAAAAGGACAGTCACCTATTATAATCATATTCCAAATAAAAGTTGGTCGTGATAAACTGATGAGAGCACGAACTCTAGCCTGATAATGTACTACCCAAATTGTAGGAGACAAGGGAAAATCTGAGCTATCAGGAGACAAAGAAATGTAAGTGTCATCAGAGGATACAGTATGTAATGTAATATCAACATTTTCATACGGGCCAAAATGCAAATATCGCAATTCAGAAGGGCAAAATGTCCAAGCACCAATAGGCAAACGTTCCAACAAATCAGAATGTGACACAATCATGATCAAAAACAAATTAGACTATGACCGAGGCATCATCAGAGTTGGAATCAGAACCAAAATCAAAATCAGATGGACTTGCCCAGGGCCTCCAAAGGTCAGTCGGCAGAGGAGCATGAGTGGGGTTGCGGTCTGTAGCCACAAGATTGAGGAACTGGGTGTTAACAGATCTGTCAATGGCCTTAACAATCATCAGCCAGACTCAGCCATCCTAACCGGGGAAAATACATTGTGAATTTCATGGTTGTCCCTAAACTCCCCCCACGTACAGTACGTCTGTAGTTCTGAAAGCTTTTAGTCAAGGCGGGTGGGTATGTACAAACATAAGCAATGTTGCGAGTATTTTTTACTACTCTTAGATATCGAACAGTCTCAATTCTGGCTAGACATGAGTGTCACAGGACAATCTCCTTCTGTTATGTTGGTCGGGCCATATATCGCCACGCGCTGATCAGTCTGTTCCCTTGGGAGTCTCACCATCTGATATACTGTACGATGAGTGAGATACCACCAGTGGAGATAGGATCAGAGTGAGGATCAAGGCCAGCCCCATCATGGTACCTAATCTGGAACGGTTGCAGGATGTTCTCATGGTGGTCGGCGGTCCCACGTTGTCCCTTGGAGGTTGCTTGGTGACAACAGATGTGGATGTATTCTCTGGAACGTGTATGTGCATTATGTATTTCGCCGGAGCAGTTCAGAGCAGCGTTCTTCGTACACTCTAGAACTGTGATGAGTCAGCGCAGCCCTGCCGTGTAAGTGTGTGGCAGGTGTGTGGTTACTCGGGAGGCTCAGGAACCTTTCTGCAGTGATTGGCGTGGATCCAGGTCGCTCTTTCAGCCGTCTTTACAGCAGTGTGTGTAGTTAGCAGGATCTGGAACGGTCCTAACCACCTCTTCGATCTCCAGTTCTTCCTGCGCAGATCTTTCACCACGATCCAATCACCTGGCTTAAGGTTGTGTAGAGTACCTTCAGCTGGCTGGGGCAATGCGTCTTTTACCTGTGTAGAAATCTGAGAGAGCACAACCGACATGTTTTTACAATACTGTAACATTGCATCCTCACAGAGAGAGGTGGAAGGTAAAGGCCTTCTCTCTGCATTCACCCCCAGTGTAGGAGGTCGCCCAAAAAGGATCTCAAACGGACTGAGATTAGTTCTTGTTCTCTTTCTCATTCTCATGTAGGTCAGTGCAATGGGCAGTGCTTTGGTCCATGAGAGACCAGTGTCCTCGCAGCATTTGGCCAGCTTCATCTTTAAGGTCCCATTCTCCCGCTCGACTGCTCCCCCACTGGCCGGATGGTATGCACAATGACGCCTCATGTCAATACCTAGATATTTTCCAACCTGATCAAGAGCAGAGTTGACAAAATGTGCACCATTGTCGCTACTGACTTTTGCTGGTATACCCCATCTAGGAACAATCTCAGTTAGTAGTGCTTTTGTAACAACATGGCTGGTGGCATGTTTTGCAGGGAAAGCTTCAATCCATTTTGACCATAAGTCTACCATAACCAAACAGTACACTTTTCCCTCAGATGGTGTTAACTCAATAAAATCCATCATGAGGTGTTCAAATGGATGTGATGGGGGTGGATGTGCGGCCTGTGTAGTGGGTATGCCTCGTCCTACATTGTGGTTTGCACATATCATACATGACTGACAAAATCTCTGTGCATATGCTGTAAATCCCTTTGTAAACCACTGTTGTGTTAGCATACTTATCATCCCCGCTTTTGACGCATGGTCCCGCCCATGTGTCAATTTTGCAAAATGGGGAAAGAAATGTTTGGGAAGGCAGGGTTTTCCACACACACTGCGCCACACTCCTTCTGTTAGGGTGCAGGCAGATGACTTCCACAGGGCTTTCTCCTGGGGGGTGGCGAATGACTGAAGAGCTGCGAGAGAAGAGGGAACCTCAGAGTTCGAGGCTTGTTCAGAAAAGAGGAAGGAAGTGGTTGAAGCTTGAGCAGCCGCCTTAGCAGCTTTGTCAGCTCTGTCGTTCCCTAAAGACACAGGGTCACATGAATGGGTGTGGGCTTGACATTTACACACAGCAATTTTAGATGGAAGGAGAATTGCATCCAACAGGGCAGCGACTTTAGTGTGGTGAGAGATGGGTTTACCCGAGGAGGTGAGGAACTTTCTGTGTTTCCATAGGGCACCAAAATCGTGAACGACACCAAAGGCATACCGGGAATCGGTATAGATGGTAACAGATTTACCTGCAGCCAGACGACAGGCCTCAGTTAGGGCTACCAACTCAGCTGCCTGGGCTGAGAGGTGGCTGGGAAGAGAGCCTGAAACAAGAGTGTCATGTGCAGAACAAACAGCATATCCAACTTTGTTAACACTCGTAGAGGGGTCACGAGAGGCGGACCCATCCACAAACAAAATGAAGTCGGGGTTGGATAATGGTGTTTCCTGGAGATCAGGTCTGGGAGTGCAGGCCTCCTGGAGGGTTAGCACACAGTCATGGGGTTCACCATCCACAATTGTGGGTAAAAGGGTAGCAGGGTTAAGAACATTACAACGCTTGATGGTGATGTTAGGCATATTCAACAATGAGGCATTGTAACGTAACCACCTAGCGGCGGACAGATGAGAAGTTTTCTGTTCGAGCAAAATTAATGAAACAGCATGTGGGACAAGAAGGGTTAGAGGTGAATACCCGACTATGTCTCTTGATGCCATGACTGCTTTTTCTGCAGCAGCCACAGCTCTCAGACAAAGCGGAAGTCCAGCTGCGACTGGGTCAAGTTTAGCAGAGAAGTAAGCAACCGGACGTTGCCCGCCCCCATGCTCCTGCAGGAGAACAGAAGTCATGCACCCATTTTTCTCATCCACAGCTTGAATGAAAGGCCTAGTTGGATCTGGAAGACCTAGAGTGGGTGAAGACTGTAGGGTTAGTTTCAGTTCACAAAAACTGTCATATGCTTCCGGTGTCCATGTAACTTTATCATTTGAGGAGAGGCTCTGCCCATGAATCAGTGCACTGAGTGGGGCCTCTAGGATTGCATAATTTTGAATGAACTGTCGACAGTAAGAACAAATTCCAAGAAATGACATGACTTGCTTTTTTGTAATTGGCTTTGGGATGTTTTGAATTGCTGCTATTCTCTTGGGAGAGAGAGATTTGCCCTCAGCTGTGATCACATGTCCCAAAAATGTTACAGACTCTTTAACAAACTGCAGTTTTGACAAACTGGCTTTGTGGCCTTCTGAAGCCAAATGTTTAAGCAAGGTGATGGTGTCTTTTCTGCACTGGTCAGCAGTTGGCGAGCAGGTCATGAGGTCATCGACGTAGGTCAGCAAAACTGTTCCTGGAGAGAGTTCAAGTGTCTCAAGGCTGGTCTTTATGGCCTCGTTGTAGATTGTAGGACTTTCACAGTAGCCCTGACATAACCTGGTGAAAGTGTAAGCCTTGCCGTCAAAGTTGAATGCAAACCAATACTGGCTGTCCTTATGAACAGGAACACTGAAAAAGGCATTGGCCAAGTCAACAACAGAAAAGAATCTTGCTGTGGGTGGGACTTGTGATAGAATGGTGTAAGGATTAGGCACGTGTGGAGCACGTGGCTGCACGGCAGCATTGACAGCTTGCAAGTCCTGAACAAAGCGCCACTCAACAGGAAGGCCCACGTCACGAATCTTTTTAACAGGAAATAAAGGGGATCTGACAGGAGATGACTCACAAGGCACAATAACTCCAGCATTGAGCAGAGACTCAAAAACAGGTCTGATACCGGCAAGAGCTTCAGGTTTAAGTGGGTATTGTTTTCGACAGGGCCGGAAATCAGACTTTGGAGTGATAACCACTGGCTCACAGTTCTTGATCAAACCAACATCATACTTGCCAGTGGCCTACAAAGTTTTAGGAACCGAGTCAAGTGCTGGGTCAGGTGATAAATCAGACTGTGTCATTGTCAGAACAGGCAAGTGAACAGACTCCTTTACTATTTGTACGTGACGGACCACAGGCACATCAGCAAGGAAAGACTTCTTGAAACAATTCATAGTAAGTGAATAAGAAACGTTGGGGTCTGTTGTACTGACCCAGTCAGAGACCTTCAAGCATTCAGCCAGAAACGGGCCCAAATCTCGCCAAGACATGTCGGAACTCTTGACCAAAGAGACATGAGAAGTAGAATCACAAACATCAAAGAAACTCTGTTGATCTTGTTTTAACAATACTTCAGCAACACAACAAAAATCCATATAATACAAATTAACAATCTGCAAACTCTCTGATTTTACAGCCTGAAACCAGCCGGTTTCATAAACTGTATCTGCTCCAATACTAATATGAGAAGTACAATGCAAATCATCCGGCATCATAAAATCAACATGAACAGAGGAGACAAGTGACCTGGCTATCTCTAACAGTCTCCCCCCCTCTGGAGGGTCTGTTACTTTCCACTGATAGGCATACAGCAGATCTGTCTGACTTGAGAGTGCCATAGTACAAAAAACCTCTGATAATTCAGTAACCTTGATGCCCTCTGGTGTAGACAACAAACAAATACCCAAACGACACATCAAATCCCTACCCATCAGATTAATAGGACATAGATTTGATAACAAAAAGGAATGCTCCAAGGGGTCTCCGTTTGGAATGTTGCAGGGTAAGGGTACAGTAAGATTTTCTTTAACAACCTGACCTGAGGCGCCCATTGAATAAACAAAACGACCACTAAGCTTGGGCGAACTGGGGAACTCTGTACTTTTAATGACTGAATTTGTAGCACCTGAATCTACTAAAAATGTAATGGAGCGTCCTGCTATCATCATAGTAAACTGAGGAAAACTCTTGTATGCTTCAGATGAATAAGACAAGTAAGTGGGTTGAGGTTCAAATTTTTCTGATAAAATTGAAATACATCTGGATACTAGCTGTCCCTCAGCATTATTAGCAAGCATTTCTTCATTGCAGCAGGCAAGCAAATCGTTATCGCAAATGGACTGTGTAGCAAGCAATTCTTCCTTGCAATGTGCAGGCGTGTGCAAGGTACCTTTTTCATGCTGCGTTGAGGCCAGTGGTCTGCGCTCAGCTCCCGTCTCCTGCCCTCTTAGTCAATCGGATGAATGAAAGCTGTTCTTCCGGTGGGAGAACTCATTCTTCTCCCCCCTCTTATTAGGACAGTCCCTTGCCCAGTGTCCTTTTTCCCCACACTTGAAACAGGCATCAGGGTCTTTGTGGAAATGCCGACCCTTGTTGTCTCCTTTACCGCGCCCTTGTTCTCCCTTCCTGCCCTTTTTGTTGAAGCCGCCTTTGCCTCCATGTTGCTGGGATGCAGTCTGAAGAAGAGTCAGTGTGGCTTGATGAAGTTCCTTCTCAGCTTTGATGGTCCTCTGTTGTTTCTTGGCCATCAGCTGAGCTTGGTTATGTCGGCTGTGTCGTCGTAGTTCATCCAAGCGGGCTTCCTCATAACAGACACAGGAGAGTTTGACGGCAGCAGCGATCTCTGGTAACAGTCCATTCAGAAAAGCAGAACAGAGATGGGTTTCCCAGGGTGTCATCTGGTCGGTGTTGTTGGGTCGAGCAATGCCGCTGTGGGTGGTGAAAACTTCTGTGAGGCGGTGCAGGTAGTCGTCTGTACCTTCATCAGGTCTCTGTTTACATGCTGCTATTGCTGACATGTTCAGTCGAGTTGGAAAAGCTGTCTTTATGACAGTAGCGATGTCAGTGACTTTTCTCGCATACTGTGCATTGTCCGCATGTCCATATTCAATGTGAGCACACCTGATGTCATCACCCACAAGGATGTTGGAGATCTTTGCAAAGTCTGTTGCCTTCATTTTTGTCCCTAACAGGCGCCTGAGTTCAGTTAAAGTGGGTCTGAACTCCCTACAGAACACAATCAATGCCTCAGCAAAGGCTTCTCCCGAGGTAGTAACGTCTGGGAGGTGTGAACTAGCTTCCCTAACGTCTGACACAGTCCACGGGCGAAAAACCATGGTCGGGCCGTCATGTCCCGCGACCTCCACCATGGGGTAGTTCTGTACTGGAAAGGCACTTAGTTCATCGTCTGAGTCCGGAGGCAGTGGTGTGTTTTCTGCGCGGCGGTTGACAGGCGTGGTGGAGTCGGCTGCCTGGACAGAAGTTGACTTCCCCTGTCCATACATCTGGCCCGATCGGGTGCGGTTAGTTGGAGAAGAGAGTTCCTCTTTCTGTGGCTGAAGAAGGGCCTCTCTCAGCGGTGGGGGTTGTCGTTGGCTTTGTGTGTGGTCTGGTCGTGGAGCTGAAGGAGGGCAGGAGGGCAGGAAATCCAGGTCCGAGCGCAGCCTCGTGGCACTCAACTGTGGGTACAAAGCAGAAGACATGTGCGAGTGCGTGTGCGCCGGCATGTATGGTGGACATTTCCCTATCTCTTCATCCTGACATTTTTCTGGTTCACTTTTCAATACCTTCTGAAGTCTGGATCTCTCCCTACGGTCAGACTCTTTGTTCCACAACTCAAAACATTTCCTGTGTTTTCAACCATTTCTAAATCTTTCATATTCACTTTCTTTTTCCCTCTTAAATCACTTTCTTGTTCCATCAATTTCTCTCTTAACTGACTCAGCTGGTTTGTACTAAAGGATCCGTTTACAGGAAAACCAAACTTTTCTGACCAAACATGCAAACAGTCCAGGCTCTCTTCACCATATCTCTTCCTCATCTGGTCCACTATAGGACCCTCAACAGGTCCAACCTGTTTACTTTTCTTTCCCATCCTTACTTTGATGGGCAGTGCACTGATTTTCAATACAGACGTCTCTGTAAGGTCTGGTTCGTTCTTTCCACAACAAGAATAAAGGAATTCTTCCCCGGGAAGAGTCTGGTTCGAATTTTTTCCACAACCAGTAAAGGAAGTGAGGAAAACGCCTATGGTGTCAAGCCTGACCGGTCTGTACCAAATTCCAAATTTAAAAAGTTATGAATATTTCTCACCGTTTAACTTTTGATGATTTTGAAGATGTCATAACAGGTCAAAATTCCAGCGGAGACAATCGGGGGCGCAACGGCCGGTCCTCCCCTCTCTTTGAAAATGTTGAGGTTTTGGAGGCCAAACACCTTTGTTTGGGATGATCAGTCCCCGTCCGCGTCGCTCCCGACGATCACTCGTGGAATCTTGTTCGTGACGTCAAGTTTGTGGTGGAATTTTCTATGATTGAATGTCTGAAGTCAGAAGAATTTGTCTTTATCTGTTTATTCTTGAAATCAAGGAGGAGCAGTTCCAAAACAGTATCATAAATGATGTCTGCAGTAGAAGGGCTCTCTAAAGGTGTCATGATCTGAACACTCTTTTATACAGTAATTCCAGACAGTTACATCATTAGTTCAATAGTTCATGTCTATCAAAAGAGGAATCATCAATAACAGAAAGTATAAAAGGGAAATAGGTTGCAGAACTGGATACAGATGCTCAATATTAAAAAACAGAGCTTGAGACGACAGAAGCAGAACTTGTCAGCAAAAACACCCCTGGAGTATGGGCAAAACAACCAGGGTCAAACAGTCAAATTGTTAGACGTTTGTCAGCAAACGGAAACTTAAGCAATACTGTCTTAGGCTAAAAGGTTATGCCATTTTTACAGAAGTTAAAACCTCAGCAATAATTGTTCTAGGCCAAAGAATATTATAGACATCTTAAAGAATAGTAATTTTCTATTACAGGTTCTGATGGGACACACAATTAGTAAGGCAAAATATATGAAGAAAAAGTGCCCTGAAGCCAGCAACTATAAACTTGATGATTTTAGCCACAGACAGAAAATTACATTTTTCACATTGTTTGGTTTTGGTTGTTCACAACAATGCCACAGTAATCTAACGTTAAGAGTAAATGTGTCAGTACAACATGCCTGGTCTACAACACTGAAGATCTACAGACAGTGGAGAGGATGTTGTCTGGTCCAAATGCAGTCTCCAAATGGTTTAACCCCTTCAATTTGGGATGAATTACATTCAATTAATCTAAAACACATTTACTTATCTAACATCATCATATTTTATGGTTTAGTGAACAAAGTATCAATACATAATTTTTTATGGGAGGTGTTAAAATGGAACACTGTTATGCTGATGCTTAGCCCCTGTGGCCACTAGAGGGTGCTGTAATCCTGGTCAATAACAGAATAGCAGTCTCCACATTCCATGCCAGTCTATTTTCATAACTAGGGCTTCGTACGGTACTGTACAGTAGTAGCAAGACTTTGGGCAAACTGAATGAATGCGGTCCCGCACTGCCCACCCTGTTCTCATTCTATTCCTTCATGAGTTTAAGTCAATGCTCCTGTCTGATAATGGTTGCTTTGAACGGTCTATAATAAGCCTTCTATGAGCATGGTCCTCATGTGGGTAATTTTAAATACTTCATATCCTAAGTTGGTTATTATCTGAATTCAAGACACTGCATCAGCACACCACCATAATTTCACTGAGTCAGTCTAACAAGATAACATTTAACCAGATGTGATGACCACTTCCATATACCACTAGCCCCCACCTGTAAAAAGATATGCAATAAGTCATCCACCACACACACATACACACACACACACAAACGCACGCAGAAACACACGCACACACACACACGGGTCATCCTCTTATTTCTACCAGCCTAGCTCAGCTGTCAGAGTTACTCCAGCTTCCCCCTGACAGCAGTGAAACTCATGGACGTCCATTATATGTCCACACCACACGTGTCCTGTTCTTGAATATGGCCCGGCCATATGAGCTCCTCAAGGGCCGCATACAGAACATCCTGTCCCCTACATACATACAGCGTTTAAGCATGTGTGTGTGAGCTGGCCTGGTTTGTAAACAGTATATTTTGCGCACACAGCAACATGCCACTGTGTGAGGGATATAGGACCTTCTTCTATGTTAGTCATAGAATGGCAAACTATCAGAGATAGAGTGTGTACGCAAATGCAATACCTAACCCCACTACGGACCAATATGTCCTGGAGAAGCACTGAAAGATTGATTGTTCAAACTATAGATTCTACAGTTGTATTAACACAAAAGGCAGTTTGTAAATATATTTTCATGAATAAAAGAACACAAAACACCATTATTCTGAAAGATTTGACCTCAATGTATAGGTTTGACCTTCATATAGATGAACACCAAAACAAATAGATCTTTTGTTTGTGTTTAATATTTGAGTCAAACATATTTAGATCTGCTGTATTCAAGTTCAATATTGAGTATAATAATCAAGTAAAAAAACATAGATTACACTTTTATATGAATATTTGCAATATTCATGCCACCACAAATGCAAAGAAACCATATTCCCCACCTTCGATATATTTAATTCCATTCCAGTTTATAAATAACTACATACTCACACGCTGACAGTGGGTGGTCATTCTGTCTTATAACTAGTTCACAAGTACCTTGGGCCTTAGCGTCACATTTAGTTCTTGAACTGGTATTGGGTCAGGACACACTAGAATACATTTCACCTATTTATATACATTCATTTTCCACCCTTGGGGTGGGTGTTTGGGTAATTACCCTTTTCTTGGCAGTTCAAACTCTTGGATCTAATATCTGGATTGTGGGAGTTTGTGCTTCCAGTTGACTTTTTAAAAAGTTCAGTCCAGTGAAGTTGATACTGCATTTTCCAGCACATCCAGACAGTCTTTCCATGGCCAAATACTAGTTACTTCAACAACCTGTAGGAAAATAGAAAATATTTAAATCATTTTTGACAGCTGGTCATTCAGCAGAGATCAAGTTAGCAGGAAAATATACACAGGGCGTATGTACTGTATATGTTTTGGCAAAGTATGGGCACATTCAGGTCAGTGGCTAATTCTGACAGATACGTATACTGCCTACGTCAAACTTCCATCCAGCACTCACTGATTTCAACGCATCTTTCTGGACACAGCACTGCCTACTGATCCAACAGCGATAAGAGACAACAGGGAGAGAAATGCTGCGCCTAGCACCAGGCCTCTGCTCACACCTGCGGTGGCACAAACACAAACCCTGGTTATCAGTCACCAAATAACATTTTCAACTATCTTAAAAATCTTCTGTGGCTCAACAAAGAGAAAGGAGATCATGTTGGCACTTCTCACTTAGATTCATAATAGTCAGACCTGTTTGCACACTATTACACTTATGATGTGGGAAGCTCTGTGAGTGTTCCTACCGGTGGCTTCCTGTTCCATCAGTATGGCTGTGGCTCCCATACCCTCTGTGACCTTTTCTGCAGCCTTTGTGGCAGCAGGAGCTGCCGGGGCGGCCTCCACCTCGGGGCAGTGACAATCTGGAGCCTCAGGTTCGACTGGGCTCTCTGTTGGGACCTCAGGTTCGACTGGGCTCTCTGTTGGGACCTCAGGTTCGACTGGGCTCTCTGTTGGGGCCGCAGGCTCCTCCTCTTCTGGCTCAGGAACGTCTGGAATTGTAAGCTCAGTTGGGGCCTCAGTAGCCATGTCAACAGGGCCAATTGGAACAAGTTCCTCTGGAGCTGGTTCCTCTGGAACAACTCCCTCTGAAGAATGTTCTTCTTCCTCAGGTACAATAGTATCAGGTTCCACTGCATCAGATTCTTCAGAACCTGGTTCCTCTGGAGCTGGTTCCTGAGGTGCAACAGGAACAGGTTCTACTGCAGCAGGTTCTTCCGGTGCAGGTTCTTCTGGAGCAGCCTCCTCTGGAGCTGGTTCCTCAGATGCAACAGGAACGGGTTCTACTGCGGCAGGATCCTCTGGAGCTGGTTCCTCAGGTGCAACAGGAACAGGTTCTACTGCAGGAGATTCCTCTGGAGCTGGCTCCTCAGGTGCAACAGGAACAGGTTCTACTGCAGAAGGTTCCTCTGGAGCTGGTTCCTCAGGTATAACAGGAGCAGGTTCAACTGCAGCAGGTTCTTCTGCAGAAGGTTCCTCTGGAGCTGGTTCCTCTGGAGCTGGTTCCTCAGGTATAACAGGAACAGGTTCTACTGCAGGAGATTCCTCTGGAGCTGGCTCCTCAGGTGCAACAGGAACAGGTTCTACTGCAGAAGGTTCCTCTGGAGCTGGTTCCTCAGGTATAACAGGAGCAGGTTCTACTGCAGCAGGTTCTTCTGCAGCAGGTTCCTCTGGATCTGGTTGCTCTGGAGCCATTTCCTCTGCTGCAACAGGAGCAGGTTCTTCTGGAGAAGGTCCCTCTGGAGCTGGTTCCTCAGGTATAACGGGAGCATGTTCTACTGCAGCGAGTTCTTTTGGTGCAGGTTCTTCTGGAGCAGGTTCCTCTGGTGTAACAGGAACAGGTTCTACTGCAGCAGGTTCCTCTGGAGCTGGTTCCTCAGGTGCAACAGGAACAGGTTCTACTGCAAAAGGTTCTTCTGGAGCAGGTTCTACAACAGCAGGTTCTTCTGGAGCTGGTACCTCTGGAGCTGGTTCCTCTTGTATAACAGGAGCAGGTTCTACTGCAGCAGGCTCTTCTGCAGCAGGTTCCTCTGGAGCTGCTTCCTCTGGAGCTGTTTCCACTGCTGCAACAGGAGCAGGTTCTACTGCAGCAGGTTCTTCTGGAGCAGATTCTTTTTGACCTGGGTCTTCGGGTATTACAGGAGCAGGTTCTACCGCAGCAGGTTCTTCTGCAGCAGGTTCTTCTGCCGCAGGTTCCTCTGGAGCTGGTTGCTCTGCTGCAAGAGGAGCAGGTTGTACTGCAGCAGGTTCTACAGCAGCAGGTTCTACTGCAGCAGGTTCTACTGGAGCAGGTTCTTCTGCAGCAGGTTCCTCAGGTTTAACAGGAGCAGGTTCTACTACAGAAGGTTCTTCTGCAGCAGGTTCCTCTGGAGCTGGTTCTTCAGCTTCAACAGGAACAGGTTCTACTGCAGCAGGTTCCTCGGGTGCAACAGGATCAGGTTCTTCAGAATACACTTCCTTTGGGGCAGGTTCCTCAGCGTCAACCACTTCCTCTGGTGCAACATGTGCAAACTCTTCTGGTATTGCAACCTCTGGGGCTTCCCTGATAACTTCAGAGATATCAAAAACATTAGGATATTCTAAGATGCCATCATGTGCTGTGGCATGTTCAGTCACATCTGGTGTCAGATGTTTAGCATTGAGGGCATGATTTTTTATGGCAGATTTTGAAATATGATTAGTAATACCCTTTAGTTAACAGTGCGAGTTAACTAAAGGGTAACTTGCACTGGATTTCATCTGATAGAATACTGTTCTTATTGCATTATACTGTTGAGTAATATTAGTCAACCCATGAATAATAAATAAAAAACAAAAAACGTTTATAGATTGATTCATTGACAGTGCAAGCTGTACACTGCTCGAAGATCTACCCTGGCTAGTCTCTACTGAATCGTGGAACACTTAGAAAGGTTGAAAGTTAAATATAACAGTTGAAAGGAAGTCCAACACTATACCAGATGGGGCACATACTGTATATGGGGGCTGTTGGTGGTGGGGGAGGAAGGAGGGGCAAGAGGGCTCCAAGTTTAGTTCAAGGAAAGAGAAATACATCCCTCTGTCAGTTTAGCACCACACTTCACTTCAGAAAGGGGCATGGGGGGAGATAAGCACACATATAGGATACAGGAACTCACTGTATGCTGCCGAGGAACACCTTAAAATATATTACTGTAACTATAATGTAACATACAGACAACTGCATTGAAAGAAGAGAGTTGTGGGTGCTCTCATTAGTAACAAGGTTCTGCTGACTCTCAAGTCAAAGCTTGTGTGATACATCTGTAAATACAACCCATTATGCTCTGAGACGGATCAAAACGATTACAGCATTTCCACATACCTGCGTGTCAAATCAATATCTGGAAATGCCACCAATCAAGAAATATTGACTGGTGACTCAAGTCTAACACTGTCGCTTCCCAACTGCATAACAAGGCACCCGATAAGACTGATATCAGGGATGCAGTGACTTACATCTGGGAGCTGTGGTAGAAAGGTGCACAGCCAGGGCCAGCAGAAGCAGTTGTGGAACTCTCATCATGGTGTCTGTCTGTCCGTCTGTGGTGCTCTCTGTTTCTCAGCAGTCAGAATGATCCCTCTGAGTCGATACGAACGTCTCCGAGAGCTGAAGCAGGGGAAGTCCCTGTCCCTCTCCCCGTCTCCCTCTCAGTCACTGCTGGCAACCGGAGCAACTTCACCAAGCCACAAGCTCACACGCTGGTCTGTGGAGATGAAGATCCAGCAGCCTGCTGAAAGGGCAGTCGTGTGAGGCGGAGAGAGGGAGGGTTGGGGTTATGGGGGTGTCACTGAGGGGCATTACAAGTCAAGTGGTTGGGTGATAGACATGATGGGAGGGTCCTCTGAGAAATGGGAGGGTCAGGGTGTCGTCCGCAATAGACCATTGATCTGGAATCTGGAGTGATATACTGTTCCTGTGCAGGAACGTCACATGTTTTCCACGTGGAAGAGAACAAGAGTTTGAGGGTGAGAACCAAACATATTAATAACATTGACAATGAACTGTGCCCCACAGCAACAAGTACATTGATCTGTGCAGCGTGTGGAACATCCACAATCAATATATTTTGAATTCTTTTAAAGTACAGTATATCTGAAGGTTTTCAACTGATCTGATCTTCCTAGAGGAGGGAGATCCCTGACTGTATTGCTCCTCCCAAGGTTTCTTTCACAAGGTTTTTCCTCGTCTTCCTTGAGGGTTTAGGCTGGTTTAGGTGCAGTTCTAGGTGTATGTGAAGCCCTCTGTGACATTGCTTGAAGAAAAAGAAAAAAGGGCTATACAAATACGTTTTGATTTGATCTGCCCATTACAGAGAATTACAATAATATCCAAGTCAAAGAAGATTCCAGAGTGGACAGAGACATAGCAGCACCCCCATTGTGTCCACGATGTGAGTAACAGCTACATCTGCTGTTGTGTTGGTGAGTCACTGCAATGCCTGGATGTTTAATTGGTTTAGACTTGTTTTGGACTGCTAGAAATTCTGCTCATATGCACCGGAACTTGCATGTGAACTTGAAAAATAATTTCACAAACAACACCCTATTCCACAGTGAAGTTAACATATTTTATTTCTTTTAAGTGCCATTCATGCATATTGGGGATGGGGCTGGGGTGGGGTGGTATTGACAATTCTAATAACACTTGGAGTTATTTTACAGCACTAAACCAATACAAAGAGAGCTGTGTCACCTCATTGGACAGCAAAAGTAATAAACCGTGCAATAAACAAAAGGACAAAAAGGAGAAAAAGAAAACAAATACAAGAAATGACAAAGATGAAATCGAAAAACAAAACAAACACAAAATATATATTATCAACATTGAAACACTGAATGTAGAACCATAGTACAGGTAAAAGGTAGTGTCACACAAAAAGCAAATGCATTTTCATCACATATATACAATATAGATATATACATACTGTGTCACCCTCTGATTGGATAATAACAAAATACTCTATTCTTTTCCCCTCCTCTCTTTCACCAGTAAGACCCACCCCCTGCCTTAATGTCCCAACCCCAAGAGGAAAAAGGGATGATTGAAAAGACATTTATTTACAAGAAGCACAACAACACACAGCACTGAATAAAATAGGCCTCAATCAGCAGTACTTGTTGGCAGTTCTCTCCCATATTGTAACAAGGCTTCTTTTGTCTTTTTTCTTCTTGTCTTGGTAATCTCTCTGGCAGGTACATCTCCAGCGGTATTCAAAAAGTGAATTGTCTTTTTAAAACAACTTGTCCATACACACAGACCCAGACACACACACACACACACAAAATGACCCAGAATGGTGCATAACCTGTTGATCCAATCCTTGTCTTGTGATTCAACTGTCAGTTTCTATCTTCCAATCACCTCCCTTTGCACTAGCCAGCCCGGCCATTTCCAAGGAGGCGGAGTGAACAGCCCTCTAGTGTTTAGACTTGATAAAGCGCCGTTCTGCAGCCAGCTTCCCCCCACCAGCCGGGCTCCCTGGGCTGTCGTGGCCGAGAGGCGTTCCCAAGCCTGACCTGACACACTGGACCCTCCCAGGGAGGAACACCGCTGCTCCCACACCGCCACGACCTCTGGGGATGCACAGTCTTGCCATATCCTGACTGAACACCCGACTCTGTATCTTTCAAATCACCTTCCGAGCTGCTCTAGCTTTTCCACAGACGCTGAGCACTGACTAGGCCATGTGGCACATCCCAGCCGTCACTAGAAGCCAAAGAAGAAGAAGCACAGAGGGCAAGCTAAGTCTGGGCTGAACCAGACGATGAGAGAAATATATCAAAGGGGTTAAACAAACCGATAAAACGTTTATACTAAAAGACTCGAATGGAAAAATAACCGTTAAAAGAAAGGGGGCTGGAGTGACAGGGGGCCTGTGTCGACGGCTCAACAGAAGATAAAAGCCTATTGAATGTCAGTATGGTGAAAAGGACTAGTTCCGCCTCTTTCGGTTCGACATCATATCCTGCTATAAGAGGAAGTCGCTGCTTAAAAATGTAGGAGTCTTAAAAGATACCTGACTGGAATCCAAGCTATCAAAAGGCCCAGCGATATCACATAAAATCAAAAATGGCATGATTGTCACAGGAATAGGTACATAGAAAAACGAAAGAAATAATAATCAACGTTCAACGTTTAAATTTGTATCTAGGGGCGGGGAATCAAATCCTTCAACTGAATAGGTGGCTTCCCTATATAGTTGAAATAAAACTGTTGGGGGGGGGGGGTAATTAAATGTACTAAGTCTATAAATCGTAAGGAGAAGCAGTCTGGCTGACTAAGAGAGAGGACAGGAGGGAGGGAGACTGGAGCAGCAGTGCTCTCACACCTAATCCCCTCCTGAGGACTCTCCTCTCTGGGGGGGCGTCTCCGCGCTCCCAGATCTCACCACGCTTTGTGCCTCTGGTTTTGTTGTGCTCATAGATCACCACAGCAATCGATCTTACCCCTAAGTTACAAGAAAAACACTCACAAAACAGTACTCACACACACAGACACACACACACACACACACATCCCACTTCTGTTCTGATCGTATATTTGCGTATCGTCTGCCTTCTTTAGACCGAGTCACGTCTAGGGAGATAAGGAGCCAGTTTTCGAGGACATGATACAGACTGATCTGTGTGAATCACATCACATCGTTGAATGGTTTTTGTTGGTCCGTCACAGTAGGCCCTTCAATAGAGTGATTGAGCAGATCAAATCTGCTTTACGTACAGGTCCCACTGTATAGTTGGAGTGGACACACATCACAAATACTGCAGGTACAGTTGCTGAACAGACATAACTAGTCCAACAGTGAGAAACCATACAGGATGGGCAATTAGGACTGGAGATGAATACCAGTTCTCTGATGCAGCATCTCTGTGATTGACACCTCAAGTCTGGTTCAATGCTAAAAACACCCTGTGTGTACCTCTCCGTGACTGGAAACCTGACCTCTCACCGCCCAGAGGCCAACAAGCACCGTCCCCTACCATCAACGACCCTCTTTGATGAGACCTGCGTCACCAAAACAAAAAAAACAAAAAAAAACGAAAAACTCCAAAAACAAGGAAGAGACAAACTGATCCAAGAGGCAGCTGAGGCCCAAGTCAACACGAGAAGGATTACAAGGCCAACACATCGGTCAGATCACACAACAGTTAGGGACTGGGATGAAGGGATGATGGGGGGAGGGGGGTGGGGCTTTGGGAGGCTGCTGGCTGGGCTGGCAAAAGGGTTGGGGGAGGGGGGGAGAGCAAGAGAGGGGAGGAGAGGAGGGGAGAGAAAGCGGAGGGCTGGAGAGGAGGATGAGGAGAGTGGGATTTAGACATGAACATGTGCCGTTTGTCTCCAGACAAGACGGCGAGCCGTCACTTAAAACATGTCAGACTAAATATGATTGTCTTCAAAGTAACATTTCTTTTTTTGCACGTTTTTTTTTTTTGTTAACGTTTTTTTTCTGTTTTGTTTGTAAAAATGTCTGGACTCTGAAGTCTCTCTTTCGCCCCTCCATTTCTTCTGCGTCCCAGCCCACCTCCCTTCCGCGGTGGGTGTCTAGCTTGGCCTGGCTCCTCTCCTCCAGGGCCTGCTCCTCTCCTCCTCCGCCCCGCGCTGCCATCCCGGGGGCACGAGTGAAGCTACACGATAGAGTCCCAGTCAAAGTCGTCCTGGATGTCGTCGGCGGGCATGCGCTGCATCGGGAAGTTTCTGGGAACGATCATGTGCTGCTGGTTCATCTGAGCGTGGTGACCTGTGGAACCCAGGACAGAACAAGGTTCAACGGTTGAGACGAGGTTTCAAAATACGGCGATGTCGTTGCGACGCTTCGCTACCGGTTCCTCGATCGGACACGCGACGTCGGTGCAACAGAGAACAGAGTGAGGAAAATGTGGGCATGTGTTGAAAACCCCCGTAGGGCACGCCCACGTTCACACACACACACACACACACACAGACACACACAGACACACACACCTGTCATGGTGGCCCCTGCGTTGCTCATGGGGGGCATATGAGGGTAACCAGGAGGACCCATCATAGACATGCTCTGTCTGGAGTCCATGTAGAGGTTACCTGAGGGGGCACAGACACATGGTGTGAAACTCCCCGCCCCCGACAGAACCACAAACCGCTCAACATACCGGATCTGCGTGTTGATCCGAGCCCAGGGGAGGGGGGTTCAGGGGGGGGAGGTACTTACCGGCTAGCTGACCTGTGGTGATGTGCTGAGCGGGCTTGTTGGGGTGCATGGAGCTGTGGCAGACGGCAGGCTGCACCGCCCCCTGTGGCTGGATGACCCCGGTGCGGGTGAAGAACTGGTTGATGGAGGAGCAGAGGTCAGCGATCTGGGTGGGCTCCAGGGACCAGTTGTTGAGCTCCGCTTGTCTCATGCTCTCCTTCAGACCTGTGGGCGCAAGCATACACACGTGCACACACACAAGCACACGCACGCACAGTTACTGTAGCTACGTAGTGTATAAAATACCCAATCTCATATGCCCATCTGACTTTAGAAATTCTTTAATGAAATGCATCTTTTTTTTTTTGCCCTCCTACTACTTAAGTAAAGTAGTAGTAAATGTTTAGTAGATGTTCTCTCTATTCCCTCCAGAGATGCAAATTGTGAACATTATGAGGAGGCTTCAGCTTCACTATTACATTTATAGATTTTAAGGCACGGACTTGAGTCAGTTTGACATATCTCACCCAAGTTTCAATAATTGCACCAAAATAGCTTGTTCTAATTTAAACTATCAATACAAATTCACTAGATATTTTAATGAAACCAGTTGTGCTCCGTCTTTTTTAATCAGGGTGAACACATTCGGAATTTGAACAGTTTCGGTGTAATGGCAGTGAGTGGAAAAGGAAAAGGTACTGTAAGCTGACCACAGGGCAGGATGAACCCTAACCAGACCCTGAGCAGAGCTACTACCATTCCAAATCCTGTGGTCAAGGCTGAAGGCTCATGAGGGCCCTACCTTGGAAGGGGGAGAGGTCAACATCAGCCCAGTTATAGCTGCTGGCGATGCGGCAGCTCTCCTTCAGTGCGTCCAGGTTGGTGGGATACCAGTCGGAGGGAACACCTGCCGACACACAACAGCGTCTTAGTTTCACCACACTAAACAGGGCTTTTCTGGTACTCCTATACGGTTCGTACTCGTTTAAATTCGGCTCGGGTTACACAACACCGAACGTGGTTTCAGTGTGCATTCCGTTATGCCACACGGTGCAGGTGTTGCGTTCTGGCCACTGGGTGGCGCCAACCCCACTGTGAGGGGGCCTGCAGCAGGAGTCCAGACTGGAGCTGCTGTCTGCAGCACTGGCTTTGTTCTCCCAGAAAACTGCACGCGTCTGTTGATGATTTCCCCCTCAGACAGCAGCATCAGCAGGCGACAGCAACCTGGGACAATCGACCCCGTCCGGCCGGGGTACCGAGGGGATTGTGTGTACTGGCTCGCAAGATCGCGCGTGTGTTTGTACGCACACGCACAAATGAACACCCGTGTGTGTGGGTGCGTACGTGGGTGTTTGCGTGTGGTTGTTGATACGTGTGTGTGTGTATACCGGCAGGTCTTACCCGTGTTGCAGGTCATCTGTTGCTGGGCAGGGTGGGGCTGGTGGGACAGACTCTGGTGCTGCTGGGCATGCTGGGAAGGGTGCGTGGTGTGCTGCTGGGCGTGCTGCGAGGGGTGGGGCTGCGTGTGAGGGCCGTGGGACGGGTGCTGCGACGGGTGCTGCGGGTGCTGGGGGTGCGCGCCGTGCTGCGGGTGTTGGCCGTGCTGCGGGTGAGGGTGCTGGCTGTGTTGACTGTGCTGGGCGTGCTGGCTGTGTTGGGCGTGCTGGTTGTGTTGGTTGTGTTGGTGGGGGCCGTGTTGGCCCTGCTGGGGGAGGTGCTGCGTGTGGGGCGAGCCGTGGCCCGGGTGGCCCTGGGGGGGGTGGGAGAGGGGCAGCTGGCCTGTGCTGTTGGGGTGGTTGTTGGGGTGGCTGTTGGGGTGGCTGTTGGGGTGGCTGTTGGGGTGGCTGTTGGGGTGGTTGTTGGGGTGGTTGTTAGCCAGGCTGTTCTGGGAGATGATGGTGCCGCTGGGGGAGTTCTGGTAGGAGCAGGAGGTGTGGGTCTGCTGGGACGGCTCCGAGGGCATGCCCATCAGACCTGCAAACACACCCAGATCAATCAGTCAGTCAGTCAATCAAGTCAGTCTCAAGGCTTTTGTCATGGCCGTTTTACAATGCATAATGACGTTTCCCATTCGCTCACGAAGAGAGGGAAAGCGGTTAGCATGGAAGTCTGAATGCGAGTGAGGACACGAGGAAAGGAGGAGGAAAAGGAGGGGGACAGGATGTCAGTGGTTCCTGACCAGTGGCAGTGACTCAGCACTAGTGACTGTGAGAGTGAACCGACCCTGAGCTGAACACTCCTGGAACCTTCCTGGAATGTCTCGGTTTGACAATTCCATTATTGTTGTCGCTGCCCCTGACTGTTCCTCCCCAGGCCTGACAGGAACACTGGCAACAACTGCCCAGACGGCAGCAGCAAATCATCCCTGCGCCGCGACGGCCGACTGAGGAGGACCTGTCCGTCACGGCGGCGGCTCGCCGGAGCTATTCCGCTGGAGTGCTTTTAGGGCTGACTCCAGCCCTCGCTCTGCGGCAATCCACACAACACCACTCGCCGCCGGGGTGACAAAGGTGCGCCTCTTATCGGCGCCGAAAGCCCATTGTCCAACAAGGGAAATACAGAAAGCAATTAGCGCGCTGCCCCGGAATAATAATGCAAGCTCATTACCTACTATCAAAGCCGGTGAATTAGCTCGCTGTCTGCCAGCGGCCGGGGTGTGAAATCCTCTCGCTCCCTTATTTACGGGTTTTAATTGCAAGAGGTTTGTGAGTACGAGATTTGGACTCTTCTGCGCATGTAAAAAAATAAAAAAACCCTGAATGAAACATGTCCCCCAAAAAGAAAGGAGAGGAACGCGAGCGAAAACACTGGAGAGGAAAGCGTTTGATTTGTGGTTGCGTAGGCTGCACACAAAGAGCCCTGACCTGGTAAACCAGCTCGTCGAGTGCTTTTTCGTTTGTCAGTCAGATTAAAGAACCGAAAAGCATTACTTTTAAAAGCGCGGTTAGGCTCTTCGGAAAGCTATATGGCGCAATGCGCTCATGATCTTCCACACAAATGTCATCCTAATGCAAAACCTTTGTCAATCCTCTATTATGTAGGCTACACAGAGAGGTTTAATGGAGTCAGAAAGATCCATCCTTGAGTGCAAACTTTTTCATAGCAAATCCAGTAAGTAATATATATTATACACTTCATTCAAGTACATACTTGACATATTTACACTTAGTCATTTATCAGTTGCTCTTATCCAGAGCGACAGCGACATGTATAATGCACAAAGCACGATGGTGCTATTAACTCCGTGGCACAGTGCTCAGGGTTCTGTAGGTAAAGGCCAGAGGCGCGTGCAGGAGTTCACAGTACCAACGGGGTGACATCAGCACAGATGTGCAGCTTTCCTCAGGACACTCCCTGTCTACTGAATAAACACTCAGGAGCTCAGTGAACCTCACTCATCCTGAAGCAAGACCCACAAGTCCCACTGCCAGCTGCTGAGAAGCCACCCTTTACCCCCAGAACCTTCCAGTTCCTTTACCAAGCTGCCCCTAGATCCTCCGGTAAACCGTGGCCCCGACCTGACCCAGCCCCTGCTCCCCAGTGCTGCTGAGAGTCTGACAGGATGTGATTGGTGTAGCGCTGTGGGAATGGACTCTGATTGGCTGGTTGGAGCCACTGACATTTTGAGGGTATAAACCATAGCCTAGACCCGAATATGAGGATAGGACATAGAGGATAAGAACCCTAGAGTAGGAACGACAGTAGGAACCCTAGAGTAGTATCTAGAAAGTTGGTCAGTATCTTTGTCTATGGCTGGTCGTAGAAGGAGTCCAACACCTACCCTGTTGGCTGAAGGACTGCTCAAAGACAGACTTGTACAGGCTGCGGAAGGAGGCACTGAGATCTTCAAAGTCGGAGAAGAGGAGCTGCTTGTCCCTCTCTGGCATGTTGTACTGGGGCTGGGGCGGCTGCTGCAGGCTCAGGGCCTGGGACACGGGCTCTGGGTGGCTGCTCACCTGCAGGGAGGGAGAGAGGGAGGGAGAGAGAGGGAGAGAGAGAGAGGGGGGGAGGGAGGGAGAGAGGGGGAGAGAGGGGGAGGGGGAGGGAGAGAGAGGGGGAGGGAGAGAGAGGGGGAGGGAGAGAGGGAGGGAGAGAGGGAGGGGGAGAGAGAGAGGGGGAGGGAGGGAGAAAGAGGGAGGGAGAGAGAGAGGGGGAGGGAGAGAGGGGGAGGGAGGGAGAAAGAGGGAGGGAGAGAGAGAGGGGGAGGGAGGGAGAAAGAGGGAGGGAGGGAGAGAGAGAGAGAGAGGGGGAGAGAGAGAGGGGGGGAGGGAGGGAAGGAGAGAGGGGGGGAGAGAGAGAGAGAGGGTGAGGGAGGGAAGGAGAGAGGGGGAGGGCAGACAGGGGTCAGGGTTCGTTTCGAAAAACACACCTCGACTGGATGCGACATTGCACGTCGATCACGCTCGGACACGGATCGGCGTTTCGATTCCATTGCCGACTCTTCTTCTATTTTCATCGTCAGGCTACCTGGATGCATTGGTTGCCACCTACACAGTGTGAATCCATGCCATCGCTAGGCGACAACGGCAAAACGTCCACGGTAATCAAACACGCCCGGGGGGGCCATCTCCAGCTGGAGAGGAAACCTGACCCCCCCCATCCCCCCCCCGTCCCCCGTCAGCACCGTCACCCTCCTCCTCCCACGGTGACCATGGCGACATCAGGAAGTTTTCCGAGTCGCCCACGAGAAGACGCCACCAGACCGAATGTTCGCTGCTAAAAGCGTGGCCTGTTCCAAAGCTACACAAATAAGCAGCACAATGCGTTTATCAAGGCCTTTCAAGAGAGCGAGGCCGGCTGGTGAAAGGCCTGTGAGCGGCACCAGTCACTTCAAACTGTTAGCTCGCGAGCCTCCGACCGCCTCTGGCCCGCTGCCTTCAAAACTCTTCTGTTATCGTTCCAAAGAGAGCAATCTGAATGGACACAAAGCCAATACTCAGGTGGCCTGCAAAATGTATTTAAAACAAAATCAATACCGGTGCCTTGTACAAATAAGCATTCATTTTGCCTGCGTACTCGTGTAGGTGGTCGATATCCGCGCTGTGCCCCCGCGAAACAAGAGCGCATTAGCAGCCATGCTAGCCTCCGGCTCCACTCTGTCTCTCAGACTTTGGGTTGTGAGAGGCAGGGACGTGAGGAGGCCACTACTCTGCAACTACGGCCAGGTCTAACGTTTAGCATGGACTCGGGTGAATTCATTGTGTTTCTCCAATAACAGTGTCAAAGTTGGCATCTTTCCTCCATTAGAAACAATCTAAATCAAACAGCCCTCAAAAACTGAAAAGCACAAGTGCCAGTTAAGCTTGTCAGGGAGCTGGACCCCAGCCGCTGAGGTACGCGGTGCTAGCAGCACTGAGCGGGAGAGAGGCACCCGTGCTTCAGCCTGGGCTTGCTGGAGCGAAGCGAGAAGGTGGAATCAAGCTCAAGTAGACAGTCACGTCCGCCGGCAGCCCGGGCGGATCAATCGCTCGGCGCCCGGAGCAGGGTGCACTCTGGGACGGGGGAGGGCCGCACCAAAAAAGGGGGGTGTCCCAGGTGGGATGACATCACAGGAAGAGGCTCTCTTTTTTGTGCTCCGCAGGGGCGCGCGCCACTCTCTCATCCTTCAACAATCCCCCCCCTCCCCCGCCCCCTCGAGGTTCAGTCTAGCCACGCAGACGAGCAAACACCCCGCTCTCGCTCGCTTTGGCAGACTGCAACAAAGAGACAACTCTCTCGACTCTGTCTCTCTCTCTCTCTCTCTCTCTCTACTCTCCGTCTCTGAACCCTTCCCGGTGTTGATCCACACATCTCATCTCCATCTCCTCACCCCCCTCCCCCCCCCCCCCTCCCCCCCCTGGGAACACCTGACCTCGGACTGCATGGCCAGAGAAGACACTCACGTCTCATGTTGAGGACCACCACACACACACACACACAAACTGGAGTGGTCTGCTGCCTACGTAGCAACAACAACGAACAAATAACAGCCTCTCTCTTCTCCTACAGAGCACTCCCACAGCAGTTCCCATCAGATGAGCGCTCAACGCGATCCGACCGCCACGGCTACGCTACAGTACGCGTCGACATGGTGTCCACGGGGGATCACAGCGGCTATACATCCCTATCGTCTGAACGGCTCGGAGGTGGTTGGGGGGGGGGGGGGGGTGTTGTCAGGGTTACCGGGGTGTAGCTGTGCACGCTGCCCACACTGTTGAGGTTGACGGAGGCCAGACTCTGGTCAGACATGCTGTTGTTAAGGCTGCTTCTGGGGCTGTCGCTGCCGTCCTGGTCCGGGTTGTACAGCGCCACCTGCAAACGACAACGTGGATTCATTAGTGGAGCTCGCATCCACTGGAGCGCCTCGCTGTCACAACATGCCATGACACCGGGCAGAGAATGGCACGCCTGAACCCAGGAAATATATATGCCGTCCGGTGCAGTCTGGGATGGTTCATGTTTAGCCTGCGTATAGGTTGAAGAAGGATGGGAGGATGAGAAGGAGAGCCGATCTTCTGAAACGAGT